>NC_050451.1:17846625-18068674 GCF_903995425.1 Onychomys torridus
GGTCCATGATGAAGTGAAGGATACCATACTATTGTTTGTTGGTTATGGGATTGGATTTCACAGTATAACCCAGGCTGGCTTTGAACTTTGATCCTCTTCCTCCATGTCCCAGGTAGCTGGGATTCTCAGGCATATATCACTGTGTCTAATGGATACTATACAATTTTAACAGGAAAGAGAATAAAATGTTTTACATTCTTTGTTCTTAGAATTAACCCATAGGTAAAATTATAATCTATTTTTGTTTTTGTTTGTTTGAAACAAGATCTCACTATGTAGTACTGAATGGTGTGTGATGGTCCAGACATCCTGAGTATCACGCTTTTCTATTTAGGTTTCAACTGAGAAATCTATGAAACAGTAGAGCAGAAATTATTTAAAGAAATGCCATAGGGCTGGAAGGTAGCTAAGCTGGTAGAGTGCTTGCTTAGTGAGCACAACACCCTGGGTTTGATTCCCAGAACTACATAAACTTGGTGTAGGAATGCACATCTTTAATCCCAGAAAGCAGGAGAATTAGGAGTTCAAGGTTATCCTTGGTTGTATAGGGAGCTTGAGGCCAGCCTGTAGGCTATATGACTCCCACCTCAAAACAAGAAATCGAGGGGGAACAAATAAGTTCTCTCTCTCTCTCTCCCTCTCTCTCTCTCTGCACTTCTAAACCAAAATACTTAGACCCCAATATACTCCACTACTGGCACCCAGTGGCACTCATAGGCATTGCTTCATCCCACTCGGATTAGCTACCTGACTCCTGGTTGTGGAAGACGGAAACAGATGAGCAGCTGCGTGGTCATGCCTGTGATCTCAGCATTGGGAAGACTGTAAAGTGAGAACTGCAAGTTTGAGGCCAGCCTGGACTGGAGAGTGAGACCTGTCAAAAAATAAATAGATAACAAAACAAACAAACAAACCACAGAACAGCACGTACCACACAGCTCAGCCACCAAAGCTCTAACTAAGATCACTTGACTCTCACTGTCCCAGACCCAGGTCTGGTGGCATCAATCAAGTTCTTAATTGGAAGTTCTCTTTCTGACAAGTAACATAGGAATTGGGATTATCAGTGAGGTTCTAGAATTGTTTAAAAATGCAGAACAGGTTGCTAAATGGCCCCATAGAGGATGGGGAAGAGTTCATCTGTCTGTCCCTGGAGGCCTCAGTTTCAGAAGAAAGGGGCTGTTTTAGTCAGGGTTCTCTAGAGCAGTGCTTCTCAACCTGAAGGTCACAACCATCGAAAAACATACATTTCCAATGGTCTTAGGAACTGAGACACTGCTCAGAGCAAAATTACAGTTATGAAGTAGCAACAATAAGAATTTTACAGCATGAAGAACTGTATTGAAGTGTCACAGCATTAGGAAGGTTGAGAACCACTGCTCTAGAGAAACAGAACCAAGAAGATGAAATACACACACACACACACACACACACACACACACACACACACACACACACACGCTCTCAACAGCCAGAGTAACCCCAGAATAACTGTCTCCTACTGAAGGGCCACAGCCAGTGGTCACTCAGTTCACAAGCACTGGGAGCCCAGAAAGTTCCTCAAGAACCACTGGTCCCTATTCCACAGTAAAAACTGGGAAATACTGGTTCTTCTGTCAGCAAAGAAATCAGCAGCAAATCAACTCAGCAGCAAGAGAAAAGATCAAGAGAAGGCAAGATAAACTTCCCTCTGACAGAACCATTTTATCTGGACTGCTATCAAAAGGTGCTACCTACAATCACAGTGGACTTTCCCATCAATCAAGGCCATCAGGACAATGCTTCAGATGGGGATCCCTTCTCAGGTGATTCTAATTTGTGGCAAGTTGACGTTAAAACCAAATGTAATAATGGTAGATATTGTGGATGCCATAGCTAGCCCTGAGGAAACCCTTGTGAGTTGGAAAAGGGCCTACTTCAAATAGATGAAGCCTGACCTGCCTACTGCTTGGCAAGAGATGGTTCCTTTGGCCTGCTCCACTCTGGAAAGATGCAGCTCCACTCATAAGACACACAGCTGGGTGAGCCCAGCTTAAAGCTAGATGTCAGCCAGTGACTTCTCAGCCCAACATCCTGGTGCAGTGTGGCACTATGACACACTGCCCTGGCAATGGAAAGTGAGCAAAGCCAACAGACATGCTCAACACTGAGCGCAGACTCCCTGCATGTTCACCCCGCAGTTTCTAGCCTGGCATGCTTGAACTATGGCTCGTGGCCAAGCTGTTTCATAGCTTCATGTTTGTGCAGACTTGGGTGTGGATGCTAAGTGCAAAGGGAGCGGGAATGGAAGGGCCCACAAACCGCCCTGATCGGCCCTCTGCGCTTTACTGTCTGGGCATGCTCACTCTATTCCTAGTGGTTTGGGGGATGTCAACTTTCTCTGTACAGGGGCAAAGGGACCCACCTAAAGACCCTTTCCTTCTACCCAAAGTCATATTAAAAAGAGGACTGTAGTTTTGGGGTCCCTCCTTTTCTTCCAGTCTTCACCCTGCTGTGGCAATAAATATAATTATTTCTTCTACCTCACCCCTGCTCCCCCCCCACACACAGACACGATATCAGTAGTTCTCACTGTCCTTTGTCAGATTCAGATACATTCAGAGATTGATATTTCTTTCCCCAAGGACAAGCACTCATGCTGGGGATGTGCACAGCCCCCCATGCCTACTTCACAAATGAGCACTCACACCCTGGGCCTAAGTCCTTCAGAAGCTGGCTAGGACAAGCACCACGGGCCTTATACAGTAGTGGCTGGCAGCTTATGGTCGATTGCCAGGGCTGACCCTGCACTACAGACCCAGCTGCCTCTAGTGGAGTCAACTGCCCCCCATTCTCAATCTTGTTGTTTGAATAACACTACTTTCATCAGCACCTTCAAGAAGGGGTCAGTGACCTCAGCCTGTCCCCAGTTTAAGGATGGATACCTGACTCCAAGAGAATGAACTGCAGGATTATTGCTGCAACTATTGGGACTGAGACAACCTGTGTTGCTCGGGAGAACACCCTCGGGAAAGGTGGGTGGCACTGTTTGAATCGTGGAATCAACTGGATCTTCCCTTCAGTCCCCATGAATCCTCTTCCTCACTGAGGCTATGCTGGATTCACTTCTGTTCCTTATAATTAAAAGTTCCAACCAGGGTGGGAAGACAGCTCAGTAGATAAAGTGTGTAGGTGGATTTTCTCTAGACTGACAGACATGACACAGAGACTTATTATTAATTATGAAAGCTCAGCCTTAGCTTAGGCTTGTTTCTAACTAGCTCTTATAACTTAAATTAACCCACATCTTTTAATCTACATTCTTTTGAGTGGCTCAGTTACCTTTCCTCTGTACTGCCCATCCTGCTTCCTCTCCATATGGCAGGGGACTCTGCTTTGATACCTCTCTGTTCCCGGAAGTCCTGCCTAACCTCTTCCTGCCTAGCTATTGGTCATTCAGCTCTTTATTAAACCAACCACAGTGAAACATCCTCACACAGTGTAAAGGGACATTCCACAACAAACGTGCTTGCAGTCACCCTGTGCAAGCATGGTGACCACAGTTCAGATCCCACGTAAAAGCCCGGCAGACACGGATGTTACAGGCAGGCACCTGTAATCCTAGTGCTTAGGAGGCAGAAATGGGATGAGGCAAGCTAGATGAGAGACCCTGCCTCAAAAATAAAGTAGAAGATTGGGAGATGGTTGAGCAGATAAAGACACTTTCCACCACGCCTGTGGACCTGAGTTCAGTCCCCAAAACCCACATGGTAGAAGGAGAGAATTGACTCCCAAAATTGTCTGTGGACTTCTACATGTGCACCATAGTGTGTGTGTGTGTGTGTGTGTGTGTGTGTGTGTGTGTGTGCACTCACATGTGTGTGTACTGAAAAAAAAACCACACCCCATAAGTAAATGAAAGAATAAATATAAAAGAATTATTTAACTACTTAATTAAAACACGAAATGCAGAGTGTCATCCGAAGACACAAAGTGACAACTTCAGGCCTCCATATGTACCATGTGTGTCCTCACAAACACATGTGCCCATGTAAACACACATGTGCCCCCACACACACATGCAAACAGACATAAACACATGCACACCACACACACATTTTTAAAAATCCCATCCAAAGCTGGTGATATAGTCCAGTGGTTAGGTGCTTACCTCATGTGTTCAAGACTCTGGTTCAGTCTCCTGCATGACATAAGGTGGTGATTACTTGTCATCCCAGAACTCAGGAGGTAGAGACAGGAGGATTAGAAATTCTAGGTCATCTCCAGATACAGCCCCAGTTGGAAGCTAGTCTACATGAGACCTGCATGAGCCTCCACGAGACCCAATTCTAAAATCCCAAGCAAGCACAGTGAGCCAGAGGAGCAGAGTCATTTCTAAGAGCTCCTCTAGATGATTGTCAAGGATCATCCCACACCGGAACCTCCACTAAAGTTCCCAACCCTGCTCCTTAGGGACAGTGAGTAATGGAAGCCTGCTCTGTAGGCACATGAACTATGAGGAGAGTGACAGCGCACACCTGTCCCTGTCTTTTCTCTCCAAGACTCCGGAGCATCCCTCCCTCGGATTTTTAACTGTACAGGGGAGCAAACACTTGTTTTGTAAATTCCATCCCAGCTCTTTCTGAAGAGCTTCAGAACCCGGTGAGACAGCCATGGAAAATACATGGCTCTCATTATTACAACATGTGAACAAAGATGTTGAATGACTTTTGTCTACTGGCATATGAAGATGTGGGCCAGATGTGCTTTAAAAAGGCTTGTCAAGCCCCTGCCTCAAGCAAAGCAGTCTGATTCTCCACCCCTCCCCTGTCCACTACACTCTCTCGGGTAATTTTTCGTAGGTTTATTGATTTTATTTTTCACAGAAGATGAAATTCATAAACTGGCCTTGAAAGCCTTTTTTTTTTTCTCCTCCTCTATTCAAAGGGACAGTTGGGAACCATGTGCCAGGCTCTGCATGCCCTGGACAGCTGCTGCTTTGCAGAGGGATGTGGGAGGAGTAAGTCTCATGCAAGTCAGACCCTCATCCCTCCTTGGTTGGGAACAAAGTTCTCACATGTAGCTCCACAGGAGCAGTTTGATGCTGCATGACTTCAAACAGAACCACCCAGGACCCATTGCCTGCTTCACTTTCCACAAGAGCCCCAAATCTGCTTCCACGTTTTTTCAAACCTTTCCAGTTATTTTTAGCATACTAGCCCATGGAGCCCAGCAGGCTCATGATGTCCTAATTCTGTCCCTCTGTCCTTACCAGAGGTGCATCTGAAGTATGCAAAGCAGGAAGAAATTACACACACACACACACACCACCACCACCACCACCACCACCACCACCACCACCATCATCATCATCATCGCCGCCATGGCCAAAAATGACACCCAAACCAGACCCAGTTCCGGTGGCCCCACTGTCACCGCAGCAACCTAGATTCTGCCCACCGGAAATGCAATTCATATAAAGATTATCTGGCTGTTTTCCAGATGAGTTTGTTTTCCTGAAGATAAAAAGCTGCAGTGGACTGGGATATGGGTGGGCAGGTAAGGAAGGGACACCCTTCCAGCTAGCTTTGCAGGGATTCTTCCCACCATGCCATACAGGGGGACTAAAGCTGGCTGGCTCACTGGGAGGCAGCTTTTCAGTACTCTGCTCTCTGGTGCATCTCATAGCTTCATGGGGGTCCTTTCCACTCTCTGCTAGAGAACCCACTCCACACACAGACACCATGATCAAAAGCACCTTAAGGAAGAGTTTATTTTGCCATACAGTTGCAGAGGAAAAGATTCCATAACAGCAGGAGAGCACGGCGTGGGTGGCATCAGGAGCGGGAAGCTGACTGATCACATTATATCCACATATGAGCAGCAGAGAGAGCCAGCAGGAAGTAGGGTGAGGCCTTGAGCTCTCAACGCCTACCCTGGTCATGTAAGTCCTCCATCAAGACTGCATCTCCTAAAGGTTCCATGACCCACCCAAAAAGTGTCACCAACTGAGGACCAGGTATTCAAACACGTGAACCTACTAAGGGGCACTTCTCATTTAAATCACTACAGAGAACAATAAATAACTTTAATTCTCCTCAATTACTTTATAGGCAGCAATCCCTCAGTGATACCAACAGAAAGAATGATGGTGTAAAAGCACGTGCAAGCTTTAAGTCCTTTGCTCTTGTGGGCAACCCTCCCAGCACTTACTTCGCACATCTGTCTTCCCATCTGTACATTAGTTATCATTCTAAATCAGAGTCCCCAAACCTAGGTGCTGCTGTTAATACGGTGCCTTGGTGTCTGTCTTGGTCAGGGTTCTTTTGCTGTGAAGAGACACCGTGACCATGGCAACTCTTTTAAAGGAAAGCATGTAACTAGGGCTGGCTTACAGTTCAGAGGTTTAGTCCGTTATCATCATGGCAGGACATGGTGGTGTGCAAGCAGACATGGTGCTGGAGAAGGAGCTGAGAGTCCTACATCGTGATCTACAGGCAGCAGGAAGAAGACACTGGGTCTTTCTTGGGCCCTTGAAACCTCAAAGCCCACCCTCACTGACACCCGTACTACAACAATGCCACAACTACTCCAACTAGGCCACACTTCCCAATCCCTCCCAAGTAGTGCCACTCCCTGATGGCCAAGCACTGAAATGTATGAAGCCCTGGGGCCATTCCTGTTTAAACCACCAGCGTCCTGTTTGCTTTCTACCGACCTGATAAACACCATGAGAGCAATCTGGGGAGGAAAAGGGCTTAGGGTTACATTTTATGTCACAATCTTTCATCAGGGAAAGAAGGGCAGGGACTCAGGCATGAACTGCAGCAGAACCATAGAAGAACGTGCTAACTGGCTTGCTCCCCATGGCTTGCTCAGCTCAATTTCTTATACAACACAGGACCATCTATCTGCACAGGGGTGGTATAGTCCACCACGACTGGGCCCTTCCACACCAACCTTAATCAAGAAAAGGTTCCACAGACTTGCCTAACAAGCCACTCTGATGGAGGCATTTTCTCAGTTAAGGCTCCCTCTCCCCAGGTGATTCTAGTTCATGTCAAGTTGAAAAATGCCCCAGCACAACCACTTTACAATAATTCCAGCAGGATTTCTAGTCTTCTTCATCCCCTTGGTTTTTGACAGGGGTCTCACTATATAGTCTAGGCTGGACTGGAACTCAGAATTCTCCTGACTCAGCCTCCCAAGTGCAAGAACACAGTTCCTGAGAGTTGACCTAAGCGCTGCTCTTAGGAACGAGGGGCCTCGGCAGTCACTGAGCTCACCCTCCTGCCTCAGACCCCAGAGTGCTGGAGTTGCAGGGGTGTGCCCACAACACCTCATGATGCTGATTTTAACCTACAGAGGTTCAGCACACATCCAACAGGAAGATTTTCAGAAAGGAATCTCAGTTTCCCATGATGTCCATTCACAAGCGCACAGTTCCCTGCCCATGCTCACTCCTGCCCATGGTGTCCATTCACAAGCGCACAGTTCCCCGCCCATGCTCACTCCTGCCCATGGTGTCCATTCACAAGCACACAGTTCCCCGCCCATGCTCACTCCTGCATGAGTCTGTTTCCCATGGTGCTCATTCACAAGTGCACAGTTCCCCGCCCATGCTTACTCCTGCATGAGTCTGTTTCCCATGATGCCCATTCACAAGCACACACTTCCCTGCTCATGCTCACTCCTGCACTCAGCTAGTAAGTGGATCCTGTAGCCAGAAATCTCCTAGTGACACCCGCAGAGGAGGAAAGAAGGCCCCTCTTCGCTACCAGGGACTGACCCCCCAGTCATGGAATGTTCTAGAGGCACCTTCCACCAACGTGACCCTCACTCTTTCCCCTCTGGACTTTCCCAGCAAGCAGCTGTGCCTCCATTCCAAGCTTTCCCATTCCCACATGCATCTGCCCCTGTGGATAGATAACCAAGCACCTATGATCTTGCCCCACCCTCCCAGGACAAGGCTGTCCTGCCCTTCTGCCCAGATGCAAGGGGTACTTTTTAATTATTTTTTGAGCTACTTTCAAGCTTTGAGAACGCTCATAAAAACATAAAATTGGGAAATTAATGTGGCCACTTTGAGGAACAATTGGTTAGCTTCTTTTAAAATTAAATATGAATTTACCAAATGACACAATAATTCCAAGTATGCACCCAATAAAACTGAAAACAAGCATACAAACAAGTTGTCGTACTTCTGTACATTTATATATGTCCAGCATAGCAATAGCCAGAAGCAGAAACCCCCCATGTCCATCAGCAACAGAGAAATGAAACAGGCCCTCCATACACTAAAATAGTATCCAGTTATTTAAAAGGATAAGTACTGACATATGCTACAACGAGGATAATCTTTTTAAGATTTATTTATTTATCATGTACACAGAAGAAGGCGTCAGATCTCATTACAGATGGTTGTGAGCCACCATGTGGGTGCTGGGAATTGAACTCAGGACCTCTGGAAGAGCAGTCAGTGCTCTTAGCCTCTGAGCCATCTCTCCGGCCCTGAGGATAAATTTTTAAAACCTTATGTTAAGCTGATGAGATCACTCATCAGGAAAAAGGGCTTATCACCTGTCTGGGACTCACATATGAAAGGAAAAAGCCAACTCCCATGGTTGTCCTCTGACCTCTGCACAGGCAGTGGCTTATACATGCCCCTCAAGCACCCACTAAATAAACGATGTAATTATTTAAAAAATATATTGTACTGGCCGGGTGGCGGTGGCACGTGCCTTTAATCCCAGCACTCAGGAGGCAGAGCCACACATATCTCCGTGAGTTTGAGGCCAGCCTGGTCTACAGAGTGAGATCCAGGACAGGCAGCAAAGCTACACAGAGAAACCCTGTCTCAAAAAACCAAAAACCAAAAACAAAAACAAAAAACAAACAAACAAACAAACAAAAACATTGTACTAAGAACTCAAGCTGGGGCATAGTGCCATATGCCTGTACTTCCAGCACTCAGCCTGAGTCAGGAGGATTACTGCTAGTTCCAGGCCAGTCAGGGCTAAACTGACCCAACCTCAAAAAGGAAGGGAAGGAGGGGAGGGGAGGGAGGGAGGGGAGGGGAGGGGAGGGGAGGGGAGGGGAGGGGAGGGGAGGGGAGGGAGCCAGATACAAAGTAGTTAAATCTATACCAATGAAAGTAGATTAGTGGTTGCTAAGGACTGTCAGGAAAGGAAACAGAAAGAAATTGTTCAAAGGTTCGGAGTTGGTTGTTTGGTTGTTTGGTTTCTGGGGTGGTGAAAATCCTTTGGAATAAATAGAGGTAGTGGCCATATAACATTACAAACATGTCAAATGTCATAGAACTATACACAATTTTAAAGGAATTATTCATTTTATGTTGTGTATTTGTCTTGCCACATGGTTATGCATGTGTGGGTGTCCATGTGCCTGCCTGGAGCCATAGAGGCCAGAAGAGGGATCCCGTGGAACTGGAATTACAGACAGTTGTGAGTCACCGTGTGGGTTGCTGGGAACCACCTGGGTCCTCACCAAGAGGGGGCAGTGCTCTTAACTGCTGAGCCATCTCCCCAGTCTAGGAGCCGTACACTTTAAATGGATGATTTGTTACGTGACTTTCATCTCCATTTTTTTAAACGACACTAAGACCTGTGAGGCTCTGCTGCACCTGCTCTTGCACATGTGTGTGTTTCTGTTTTGCTAGTTCTTTCTTTCTTTTTTTTTTTTTGAGACAGGGTCTCACTGTGTAGCACTAGCTGGCCTGGAACCCACTATTGTAGACCAGGCTGGCCTCAAACTCACAGAGATTCTCCTGCCTCTGTTTCCTGAGTGATAGAATTAAAGGTGTGAGCCACACCTGGCTATTTAGGAATGTAACCAAATAGCTCTATGTACATATTCCCCCAGACAAAGGCATGTTCTAATACAACTCTGGGAAATCTCAGACTCAGGAAGGTATCCCCTGTGGTGATCCTGTTTAAGTTACAACCGAGGTCAGATTTCACCCCTCCCCAGTGGTGCTATTTACAGCATTTCTCCTGAGGACTGGGGAGCCAAGACCACAGGGTGTATTCCCTTCTCTGTCTCACTCCTTTAATCTGGAACCACTCTGGGCTTTTCAGTGCTCCTCATTTGGAATGACACAGGCTATGCGCTTGTGCAAGCTCTCAGAATGAGTCCCTCTGTAGCTCCTGAGGGTAAGAGGCAGCGGTGTGTTTCTGGCAGGAAGACTGCTGTTGTGAAATGCTATTTTAACTGTGTAAAGGTGTACTACATTTGTTTCTGCAGTCTTCCTTAATGATGTACAGGTGTGCTGCATTTCTTTAATTATGTAAAGATGTGCTGCTGGTTCACCTTGCCTGTCTAAAGCACCCGATTGGTCTAATAAAAAGCTGAGTAGTCAATAGCTATGCAGAGAAAGGATAGACGGGGCTGGCAGGTAGAGAGAGTAAGTAGGAGGAGAAATCTAGAGAATGAGAGAAAAAGAAGAAAAGAGAGAATAAGGGAAATGCCCAGGGCCAGCCAGGCAGCTGCCAGCTAGCAGACACAGAGTAGGGCATACAGAAAGAAAGATCAAAATCTCTGAGGCAAAACATAAATGAAGAGAAACAGATTAATTTAAGTTAAAGAAAAAAAATCTAGCCAGAAATGAGCATAAGCTAAGGCTGAGCTTTCATAACTAATTAGAGGTATGGTGTGATTTGGTAGCTGGTGGCCCAAAAGAAAAAGCCTGGTACAGACTGCAGTAGGGATGCTGCCCTTCCCAGTCACATCACTATGATTAGATGCTGTCAGCTAGGGTCCACGGGGAAGCTCCATTTGTTCCTCATATTTAATAACACACTATGCTATTTTTAAGGTCTAACAAAACTAATTCATTGTTGCAGGATATTCAATCACCTGAATTTGCATTAATTAAATAAAATAAACCTTGGGTCAGGAAGCAGAGCTAGCAACTAGTTGACAGAAAGTAATCATAGAGAGTCAGAGGGAGTCTTGAAGATGGATAGAGAGATGCACAGGAAGTAGCAGGGAGGGACTCTGAGAGTGGAGGTCTTTTTTGGTTTGGCAGAGCAGAAGGACACTGATGAAGAGGGGAGGTCAGCTAGCCGCTCCTCAGCCTCTCTGAGCTAGCAGGTTTTCACTCCAGCCTCTGACTCCTGAGTCTTATTGATAAACAGACCAGTGGAGATCTAGTTAAAAACTACATTTGGTGGCAGTGGCAGGAAGCAGATCCAGTGGGAGGTAAAAGTCCCATAGGGCCACTGCCTGAGAATCGGGCTAGTAACTGTGGAGGTGCAGTTGCTAGCTGAAACAGCAGTCGATTCTGGTGCAGCTGCTGTGCTACGGAAAAACAGTTCCTAAAATCGTGTTTGTGTTGTTGTCATTTTTCAATCTGTTCCTAGTTCAGAGAAAATACATAGGGGTGTGTGTGTGTGTGTGTGTGTGTGTGTGTGTGTGTGTGTGTGTGTTCACCTGTGTGTCTGTTTGATACTGTAAATCTGATCAAGGACCAACACTGGAACTTTCAGAAGCCCCTGGGGTAAGCTTACTACTATTATGCTGCTAAAGTGACAAGGCATCTCTACCTGTAGATCTGTGCAACACTCAGACCTCACCAGAGAAAAGTCTTTGTGCAGTGCATAGTGGTTAGTGCAGAAACTCACACCTGGTCAAAGTGCAGAGAACAGGGTTAGCAGTGTTCATCCAGGAGTGAGACATCTGTGTCATACCCGCCCTCCCACCCTCCCATGGCTTCCATGACAACATGGAAGAGCAGGCAGAAAGACTGTAAGTCGGAGGTCAGGGAGGAAGGGAGCTCTGCACTTGGGAACTCAGTTTCCACAGTTGCCTGAAGAAGATTAAGCAAGCCTCTGGAAGCCCAGCCAGTGAGTGCTCTTAACCTCTGAGCTGCCTCTCCAGCCTCCTGTTTGTATATATGTTTTTCGAGACAGGGTTTCTCTGTAGCTGTGGAGGCTGTCCTGGACTAGCTCTGTAGACCAGGCTGGCCTCAAACTCACAGAGATCCACCTGCCTCTGCCTCCCGAGTGGGATTACAGGCCTGTACCACCACCGCCCGGCCTGTATAGATATTTTGTACTTTTAAAGCAGTGATGACCTTTTCTTTTACTTCTTTTTTGTTTGTTTGTTTGTTTGTTTGTTTAGTTTTGGTTTTGGTTTTCCGAGACAGGGTTTCTCCGTGTAGCTTTGAGCCTGTCCTGGAACTCACTCTATAGCCCAGGCTGGCCTCAAACTCACAGAGATCCACCTGCCTCTGCCTCCCAACTGCTGGGATTAAAGGTGTGCACCACCACCGCCTGTACTTCAATATTTTTAATGGACTGATTCTCTGAATTGTTTAAAGGATTACTGGGAAGGCAATGACAAGTAGGTCCCCACACATCAAGCTCAGCTAAACTAGCTGTCCCATGATTGCCAGTGTTTTCATACAATACTCTAGAATATCTCACACAATATTTGAGCATGAAGTGGCAAGTGTTTCATAAGCCCCCACCCCTAACTGAAGCTTCTGGGGTTGGAGAGTCAGTTTTCTTTAAGGGTATGACTCTTGGTAGGTCAGCCACAATCTAATGGCTGGCCTCATACCCAGGAGTATATTGGCAGCACAAATTGGAGTCCATGACTTATTTTTAAAAAGGGAGAAGGACACAAAATAGGGGTGTATCTGGGAGGAATTGAGGATAAATATGATCAAAATATATTGTATGTAGTATCAAAGAATTATTTACATATGTGTATAAATATGCATATGTGTGTTTATACATGCATATATTTATATACACACACATACAGATACATGCTAAGAATGTAACTCAGTTGGCCAAGTGCTTGTTAGCATGAACAAAGCGAAGTTCTGGGTTCAGTCCCCAACATAGCATGGATGGGGCATGATGGTACATGCCTGTGGTCCTAGCACTCACACATGAATGTGGGAGTATCTGAAGGGCAAGGTCATCCTCAGCTACATAGCAAGTGCAACACCAATCTGGAATACATGAGACTGTGTGAAGATGGGAAGGGAGGGTAGGAGGGGGAAGGGAAATGGGGAGAGAAAGAGAGAAAATGAGCACACACACACACACAAATAAAAAAAACAAAACCAGATATGACTGTTTTGGCCATGATAGACAAGCAGCTAAATGTTAAATCTCACAAACATTAGTACCAAGGAGTCTGGAATATCCAGTTGAGTTGTTTTTTTTTTTTTTTTTTTTTTTTTTTTTTTTTTTTTTTTTTTTTTAAGAGCTGAGATGAGGTTGGAATGCAGACTTTTGATGTAAAACCTGTTTCAATACTTTTTAATTGTTTAAACTTCATTTTATGGTTGGGGATTTAGCTCAGTCGTAGAGCACTTGCCTAGCAAGTGCAAGGCCCTGGGTTCAATCCTCAGCTCCACATACAAAAACAAAAAACAAAAAAACCACTTCATTTTATGATTGGTCTGCAGGCATGGCTGTGCACCAGGTGTGTGCAGTGCCCTTGGAGGCCAGAAGAGGGTGTCAGATCCCCTGGGTCTAGAGTTCCAGACAATGTGTGTGCTGGAAATCAAACTCTGATCCTCTGGAAGTGTTCGTAACCTCTGAGCCACCTTTATAGCCTCCTATCATCTTATTGCCAATGATTTCACACACCCATTTTCTCTCATGTTATTAATCTGTATTGTCCCCAGTATAGGCTGTCAAAATGGAGAAGCATATTGACAAAAACATTTCGTATGTAGCCTCCACCTCTGTATCACATTGGATTGTGTTATCAATTTGAGTGCTAGACCAGTAAAACAACACAGAATTTAAGGACAATATAAATGTAACTCAAATGCTTGAAAACATAGTTCCAAGTCTATCTCTACTTTATTTGTGCACTTTAAAAATTATTTTTTGCTGTTAAAATTATCTACTTTGAGCTGGGCAGTGGTGGCACACGCCTTTAATCCCAGCACTCGGGAGGCAGAGGAAGGTGGAGTTCTAAGGCCAGCCTGGTCTACAAAGTGAGTTCCAGGAAAGGCGCAAAAGCTACACAGAGAAACCCTGTCTCGAAAAACAAAAACAAAATCAAAAACAAAAACAAAAACAAATCTACTTTGGCCAGTCCTAGTGAAGGTGGCCTGTTATCCCAACTGCCTAAGAGGCTGACAACGGCAGAAAAATAGAAAATTCCAGGGCTACAGAGTCAGTTCAAGTTTGCCCTGGGATACTAAATATGTTTCACTGTGAAAAATAAAAAGTAAGAATTTTGTTGGTGATAAGGAGCCATGTAATTGCCTCTGTAACTGTTTCTTAGCTGAAATTAAGATGTTGCCAGCCCAGGAAGGCTGGAAGGCCAGTGGAAGGACTGGAGGGGGGAGGGCTTGTGCCAGGGACCTCTGTTTCACTTGCTTCCCGGGTTCTGTGGGATCGCCTGGGGCTAGCAAAGGGCAGGCCAATTGGAGCGGTCAGGGATGCTGGTCCAAAGCTGGGCTCAGGCCAGGTGGAAATTCTGTCAGAAGCGTCTGGTTTATATCAGCTTTCAGCACATCCAGGGCTCACTGATTTACAGCTTGCAGTCTGCTGTTGACTGGAAATCTGCCGGGACAGAAGGTAAAGTTAAGGATCTTAGGGGAAAATCTGACACTTCCAGGCCTCTGGTTCTGATGGTTGGTGTCAGGGAGGAGTTCCAGGAACAGGGGGAGGAGAGAGACCCTACCCTCAGGGGTAGGCAGTAGGTGGGAAAGCTTAAGCTGTTGACTGGACTGACCCGTGACAGATGGATCCTGGAGCTTATGTGAATTTTTTTTTAAGTTTATAAAAAGAGATACAAGTTTTATATAGACTAGTATAACCACTGTTTGTAGTCTGCACTGAAAATCTATGAGGTAGAAAAGCAGTTAACAAGTGTCTGCAAATGGCTAGAGTAGACCCACACCTTTGAGTCAGAGCAATATCTATGGTTTGGGGTTCAAAGCATGAACCCTCTTTCCTCTGTCCAGAGGGCTGGATTGGACAGGAGTGACTTATCACAATGAGAAGACCTTTTAAGTCTTTACTTAGAAAGCAATCAAAGGAGTTGGTTGCTTGCTATCGTTAAATTAATAAAAGTGCAGCTAGCCACCAACATCATCAGAGATTTGAGGATAAATTTGAGCAGGAAGTATAATCCAAATGACCTCTGTATCAGTTAAAATTACATAGACTTACCCACTAACTGGATGATTGCTCTAGGCTCCTCCATGATGATCTCAATGGCTTTGTTGAGGGCAGAGGACGGCATTACATCTTCCGCTGTTGCAAAGGGCGGTAACAGTCTTCAGCTGCCAGACCCAGAAGATCTGAGAGATTTTTCTGTGGAAGAGGAACTTGGGAAAACTGACCTATCTTAGCAAGGCAGAGTAGAGCAGTCAATTAAAAAAATGTCCGCAGTTTGGGCAAGGGCCCTGGTGGCAGCTGAGGTATGAGGCAATTCTGTTACCACAACCCAGGTAGAGTTGTCTGTGCCCCATCATTGTCTTTGGAGGAGAGCTTATGGCTGCTGCTAGGATCTGTCTATCATGGAAAGCTTTTTCATTAAATACTCTAAATGCCATCTTCAGCAGATCTCTGAGGAGTTTGAGGGCCATCGTCTATGAAGTATTCCTGATTTTAAACAAACTTCATTTGTTTTCAGTTACTTGCTTCAGGCTTAACCTTGACAGTATTTATAGAAGGCCAAAGGTTGTTGCTATAAATGAATTACATTTGTGCTTATCATGACTACAAGCATAATTCTGAGCAAAGAATATGATAATTTATAAAGTGACTAACAATTAACTGGCAAATCTTAATCATCTTTAACAATTTAAAAATTAGTATCTTTTATAATTTTGACTTAAACTTGTTTAAGTTTGAGCCTTAAAATTTTGTAGTAAATGTTTAATTGAAGATTCATTGGCATCATAAAACTTTACACCCTAAATACAATCCATAGAGAGATTGGGAACTTTCTTGGTCCTTTCATAGTGCATTATTACAGAATATCACAGTGTTTTGTATGACTCAGTTTATCCAAACATCTAAAGCTTAATTAAGTTAGCAAAGACAAAGAGGCTAGACATGTATATTCAAGTCAGTTTCTGCTAGCCTGAATAGACTTTAGGAATTTATAAACCTTATTTGTCAATGTACCTATTCATCAAACATATCTTGTTCTCTATCTAAAGTTTTTCAGAAGTCTACTGTTGAACACTATTAGCAAAGACATAAGTGGTTAGACATACACATCTAAGCCAGATTTTGTTAACCTGAGTAGGCTTTTAAAAACTTAGGAATTTATAAACCTTATATATCAAACATGCACTACTAAAATTTTCACTCTGAAGGCAAAATCATCATACAGAAATCCATCCTAATCCAAAACATCTTGGAGAACTGCCATTACCTCCTTGGTCTAAAAGGAGATACAGTGATAAGCAGAGGGCTCCATAGGACTAAGAAGCTTTGTAGGTGCTGCCTTAATTGGTTTATACCACGTGGCCACATCTTAATCAAGACGGTAATGAAGTAGAATAGTGTGTGCTCTCTTTTAACTTTAGTAAAGATGGCTGCCAGCCACATGATTGCTTCCATCCTGAAGAGAACATCAACCGAGATGGAGGCAAGCCACATGGTTGCTATTTTACAAACCTATTTTCTTACATAGGAGTTTAATCCAAGTTACATACAAGTATGTTGTGGGAAATTAAGATTAACTATGTGTAGATTTTTTTAACTACCAAACTTTTGTTACAGATTTTAGAGATTTTTTAACCATACCCATTAAGTTTACAAATCCTGAGATAAAGATTTTACACAATAGTCTTAAGAGATTTTTTTTAATCTAATGAACATTTATTATACTTTTCCTAATTTGTTGTATTTTTTTTTTCTTGTGTGTTTTTTCAAGACAGGGTTTCTCTGTGTAGCTTTAGAGTCTGTCCTGGAACTCACTCTGTAGACCAGGCTGGCCTCAAACTCACAGAGATCCCCCTGCCTCTGCCTGCCAGGTGCTGTGATTAAAAGGTGTGTGCCACCACTGCCTGGCTTCTTGAGTTTCTTTTAACATAATTCTTTATTGACTCTTTGGAATTTCACATCATGCACCCCAATACCACTTGCCTCCCGGTCCCTCCATTTCCACCCCTCACCCTTGCAGCATGCCCTCCAAAAAAAAAAAAAAAATTAAAATTAAAAACAAAACAAACAAATAAAGAACCCACCTCGCTCCTCCGTCTTTCCAACACCTCTTCATTCATCCTAGTGGCATCGGGAGCTGCGGGGTGTCACTCAAAACACCCCTTTGTCCAATCAGCCCTACCCACAAAATCTTCACTGCAATGGGACTCTGGCACACCGTCATCACTGTCCCTCACTGAAAGTTCTCTCAGATAGTCTGCTGCTGTTGGCCTGGAGTCATTGGGATCCTGTGATTATTGTTCCACAGGACCAGTCCTTTCACACACTCCAGCAGGTCATAAATGGGATAGATGTTATGATGGACCAACCCAAGGCCCAGGATGTGGGTCTGGACAGTAGCTGAGCTGATCACTCCAGGCCACTGGGACCACCCCCTCAGGTGAGGGTCAGAGCTAGCTCTCCCAGGCCTATACCATCAGGGCCAGCTCTCCCACACCTGTAAAGAAGGATGGAGCCATCTCTCCTGAGTGTGGGGTGGCTATGGTAGAGTCACGGATGCAGACATGGCCCCAAGCAGTCCAGGCTCAGATGTCACCATGGCCCCAGGTGTCAACATAGGTCATCCAGATTAGTATGGCCCCAGTGGTAGCATGGCCCTTGTACACCAACGTAACCAGACCGGGGTCTTTGGCCTTCAGTGATTCTGAAGCCATGGTCATCAACACAGACCCTGGCTGCTGCAGGCCTGGATGTCATCATGTCCCCTGGTGGTAGCACAGGCCACTCAGATCAGCATGGCCCTTGAACATCAAAATGGCCACAGATAGAGGCCCAGATCACAGGCATCCCTGAGGCCTTGATGGCAACATGTGTCATGGACATCAACACAGACTCTGGCTGCGGCAAGACCACAGACCCAGACACCCTGTCCCAGACCTCACCAGGACACGGGACCCAGGACAGAAGACACACTTACCCTTCTCACTTCTCACTTCTTCAGAACTGCCTCTTACCACAGCACACAAACCACTTCACCTCTTTCTCTCCCATTTCTCCACCTGATACTTGCTCACTATAATGGCACCCAAGGCGGACCTGAGGATAGGATACTTCAGACAGGCTGGACCGTAAGGACCCTGGCTGCCCCATTGTCATTGCATGGCAGAAGGGACCACATGACAAGAAAATAAGCTGAATACAGTGCAAACACCTGTATTCCCAGTGCACAAGAGGCTGAGGCGAAGGGAGTTCTGTGAACCCAAGGCTAGCCTTAGCTGCTTAGAAAGCTCCAAAATGAGACCTGATCTCAACATCAATAAAGAAAAGGAAAAGAACAGGGCTGGAGAGATGGCCGGGCAGTTAAGAGCACATACTGATCAGGCAGAGGACCTGGTTCCATTTCTAGCAGCCATGTCAGGAGTTCACAAACCCAGCTCCAGAGGATCCAGCGCCCTCTTCCGGCCTCAGCAGGCACTGTACTCACATGCACATTCATAGACAAACACATAATTAAAAATAAAATTTAAAAAGTAGAAAATGAATAAAAGAACAGAAGGAAGAAAACAAAAGAAAAGGATGGGGGGGCTCTCCATTTCCTAACTAACCCAGTTCCTTAATACACCACTCATTTCTTCACAGTGGTGGTGTCCACACAGCCTGATAACCATGAGACTTAGCTGTGAGCTGGTGAGATGGCAGAGAGGGTAAAGAATGCTTGACGGCCGCTCAAGTGCCATCCCCAGGACCCACACGATGGAAGGAGAGAAGTGACTCCCAGGAGTTGTCCTCTGACCTCCACATGCACATCATACACACACACACACACACACACACACACACACACGCACACACACACACACACACACACACGCACGCACACACACACACATTAATAACTAATTAGTTAATTTTAAAAGACCTAACCTCTGCACAGTGCCGCAATGAAGGTCAATATCGACCTGAATTTGGAAAGGCATATTCAGACCACAGCACCACTGGAAAGACAGACCGTGGCTCTGTAAACTGTAGACAGGGGCTGGAGAGCTGGCTCAGCAGTGAAGAGGGCATGCAGAGGACTTGTTCGGTTCTCAGCACGCATGACAGGAAACTCATAACTGCCTGCAATGCCAGTTCCAGGGAATCTGATACTTCCCTCTTCCTGCCTTCAAAGACACCTATATACATGTGGCATACATTCACACATTCACACAAACACATACATGCACACAAATAAAAATAATCTTTCCTTTCTTTCTCTCTTTCTTTTTTTTTTTAAACAGTTCTCTGTGTATCCCTGAAAGTCCTGGATCTCACTCTGTATACCAGGCTGACCTCAAACTTACAGAAATCCACCTGCCTCTGCCTCCTGAGTGCTGGGATCAAGGGTCTGGTCCACCACGCCTGGCTTAAAAATAAATCTTAAAAATGAAAAGAATCAAGGTCTTTAATGTGTTCTGAACAAAATAAGATACAAAACTCTATTGTGGAGACACAAAATGCTATAGAAATAAATAAGCTGGGGAACAGAATCCTGGAACCCGAACTTCTGAGTAGAGAGTTCCAGAAATAAAGGGCAGTATTTAAGGATAGCTGCTGCTGAGGAGGTACTCAGAGTGGGTACACAGAGGACCTCACAGGCCTTGTTTCCTTTTACCCTTCCTAGGAGAGAAAAACTAGGAGGAATTTCATTTTTAAAAAATATTATTATTGCTGGGTGGCAGTGGTGCACGCCTTTAATTCCAGCACTCAGGAGACAGAGCCAGGCGGATCTCTGTGCGTTCAAGGCCAGCCTGGTCTACAGAGCAAGTGCCAGGACAGGCACCAAAACTACACAGAGAAACCCTGTCTTGAAAAAAATTTTTTTAAAAATTATTATTATGTGTGTGTATGTGGGGAGGGTGCATATGTGTGTATGTGTGTGGTGTGTGTATGGTGTATGTATGTGTGGTGTGTGTGTACATGTGTGTATGGTGTGTGGCATGTGTGTGTGGTGAGTGTGTGTGGTGTATGAATGTGTGGTATGTGTGTATCGGGTATGTGTATGTGGTGTGTGTGCATGTGTATATGGTATATGTGTGTGGTGTGGGTAGGGAGGGTGTGTATGTGGTATGTGTGCATAGTATATGTATGTATGTGTGCTGTGTGTGAGATATGTGTGTGTGGTGTGTGTGTATAGTGTGTGTGTGAGTCTGATATGTGTGTATGGTATATATATGTAGTGTTGTGCATGTTGTGTGTGTGGTGAGTGTATGGTGTGTGTATGGTGCATATGTATGGAGTGTGTATGTTGTATGTGGCATGTGTGTGTGGTGTGTGTATGTATAATGTGTTTGTATGATGTGTATTGTATATGGTGTATGTGAATGAGGTGTGTGGTATGTGTGTTTGTGCACAGAGGCATAGTGTGGAAATTGGAGGACAACTTTCAAGAGTCTACTCTTTCCTTCCGCCATGGGATCAAACTCAGTGCGCTGGGTTTGCCAACAAGCGTCTTTGCTCTCTGAGCTGCCTCACTAGCCCTTACTTACATTTTCAGATCGTACACAGGAGTTGATTATGGCACTGCACACCTGTAATCCAGCACTTCAGAGTGAGGGGTTGAAGCTAACCTGAGCTACAAAGCTGAGACCCTTGTCTCTAACAAACCAAAAACAAACAAACAAACAATCAAGAAACCTCTCTGATAGCACAAAGAGCAGAAGCTATAGCCAAGGCCCTGCCCAGTCTCCCTTCCATTAGGGTGTGCCCAGCCTGGTTCCTAGCAGCCAGCCCCTGCACCTACGTCCACCTTGCCTATGAACACGACGCTCCTGTGAGTGACCTGTCCCTGGAAGCCCTTCATGTGAACCTGACAGTTGTGCATGTGCATGCCCCAGCTTCCTACTTTCCTGGACTGAGCTAGATGTGCTGGTCTCCCTGCGGGCTCACGCTGCAGCAGGCTGCTCTGCAGCTGACTTGACAATCCTTCACTCCCACCCTCCGCCTGTCCCTTCACCTCCCAGGCACTGACCACCAACATCTCATCATAGGGTTAGCATCTGTCAGGAGCTCAAGCTACTGAAAGGTCAGGCAGCCTGCAGCTTACAGCTTGGTCATGAAGGAGGTAAACACACAGTGCTAAGGTGAGAACTGAGGGGTCCCCCATGAGAGCCAATCTCCTAGACTAGGATGAATTACCTCCACGATTTGGGGGCTCCTGTGATATTCCTGTACCTTGGGCTGCAGAGTCTCAAAGTGGACATGGAGAAGGAGGGACTCTTGGGTGCTATAACAGAGGCAGCACTGCCCTGCACAGAAGGTCACCTCCTCCCTCCTAACTACCCCAGCAAAGGAAAACACACTGTCCCTTTGTCTGTCAAAGCAGGCTGGCTGTGTGTGCTGGCTGGTCTCCTCACATTGTCCTGTCCTCAAACGGCCATGGTGGGTACAAGCAGGCCTGAGCCCTTCCCTAGCAACTGTGGAGGCTTGGGACAGCGGCAGCGGCCATCTTCATCCCTGAGCTAGCTTCTCAGTGAGAGGTCTGGCAGAAGCAGGGGCTCTGCCCTCCGTGTACAGACGGGCAGAGAGTCTGTGCAGTCTGGAGGCCTGGCTCCAAGCCCCAGAAGGACATACAATGTCTTTGTGGTGGATGCCAGGGCTGAATCGTGTCACCGAGAGTCTTGTGATGTCCTTTAAAAAGATGAGGCAGCTTTCCCTTCAAAAGAAAACCTGTGCTCGTGGAGCACAGAGAGCAGGCAGCCAGACGACATGAAATCATTATCCTTTGTCCCTCTGGGAGTGAGCGTGAGGCTGCAAATTTCCCAAGACAAGCATGTGACTCCTTTCTGTGAGGAGTGATTCATGCAGAGACGGCCACTCTCTTCCCTAGCATGCGGAATTAGAATCTGCATCCTGAATGTAGAAACAGAGCACAGCCCCTATTATCACATGACAGAAAGAATCATTTCTGTAGAACATCATCCAAGAGGAATAATAGCTTTTGAAGCTTCCAGATACTGAGTAGTAGAAATATTTTCATGTTGCTTTACCTAATGTCACAGTGGTGCTTAAGAACCATCTATCCATTCCAAGGAGACCACTGAGGCAGCTGCTTCTTTTCCATTTCTTCTCTGGCAGGGGCCAGCTGTGAGGATCTTGAAAAGTTGGCTCCCAGAGAATTTTCTGTGAACAATAAAAGCATCCAAGGCCACAGTCCTGGTGACCTGAGACCAGGGTGGGGCAGGGAGGCCATAACCTAGACAAGGGTTTGCATGGGGCAGCTCTTTGGGATGCACCAGAAGGTACTCCTACTAAGTAACTTCATTTTACCCCTGAAGCTGGGCTTTTATTTCTAACTAAAACTTTACTAGGGTTATGCTTCCCCATAACTATGCTTCTGACTACCCCCGAGTCTCCTTTAGCTTGAAATGGTTAATTCTTAAATTTCACCGTTCATTATGGGCTTTCAGTTGACTAAAATGCCTGTCCATCCCCCTTTCCCCTCAAATCCCTCAGAAGGGTCCAAAAGAATATGACCACTGGAAGCTTCATAGGAACTACAAGAACTGAGACCTATGAGGAATTGGGGGTAAGATGAACAGCAAAACTTTTGTACCCTACCACCTACATTAGTCAGGGTTCTCAACCTGTGGGTCATAACCCCTTTAGAACACCCCTTTCACAGGAGTCATCTAAGACCATTGGAAAACATGGATATTTACATACAATTATAATACTAGCAAAATTACAGTTATGAAGTAGCACTAAAAATAATTTCATAGTTAGGGGTCACCACAAAGGAACTGTATTAAAGGGTTGAAGCCATAGGAAGAAGGTTGAGAACCACTGCTTGAGAGGAACAGAACTGATAAAATGAACATATAGATGAGATTTACTAGAAAGACTTACAGGCTATGGTCAAGCTAATCCAAAAATGGCTGTCTACCAGCAGAAGTCCAAGAATCCAGTCATTGTTCATTCCACAAAGCTGAATGTCTCAGCTGGTCTTTAGTCTACACTGGAATTCCAAAGAAGGAGGTTCTAACTCCAGTGAAGGATAGGATTTTGGTCAGCAAGAGCAAGCAGACAGAGGGTCAGCTTCCATCTTACATGTCCTTCACCCAGGCTGCCAGCAAAAGGTGCGGCCCAGGTTAAAGGTGGACCTTCCCACCTCAGACCTGGATTAGAAGTGGGTCTTCCCACTTCAAATTATTTAGTTAAGAAAAAATACCTCAGAGGTGAACCCACCCACTTGGGCTGTAGGTAATTCCAGATGTAGTCAAGAAGACAACTAAGAATAGCTTTCACATCACCCAACAATGTGTTTCCCTAAACCGAGTGCTGCTAGCTGGTGATCTCAGCACTCAGGCTGCATATGGGGTTTCACGTTCAAACTTCTTGGACTACATTGGGAGACCCTGTCAGAGAGAGAGAGATAGACAGACAGACAGAAACACAGAAAGACAGGAGAGGAGAGAGAGGGGAAGTAGGTGGGAAAGAGAGAAGAGAGAGAGAGGAAGCAGGGGAAAGAAGAAGAAAGAGAAGTAAGGGAGAAGGGAGGGAAGAGAGAGGGAAGAGAGAGGGAAGAGCGAGGAGAGAGGAAGGGGAGGGAGAGCAGAGAGAGAATATTTAATCCCAGCACTTTGGAGGCAGAGGCAGGTGGATCTGAGTTCCAGGCCAGCTAGGGCTACAGGAACCTTGTCTTTAAAAAAAACAAACAAACCTCCCAGTGGGCGCATGGGAAAGCCCCAGGAGGAGAGGCATGAGCAGGGAAGGAAGGCCTTTCCTGAGGCCGTGCACAAGGAAACTGGTTAAGGAGGGCAGGGTGAGGCACACAGTTTGACTCTGGAATTTGCTCTTTGAGGAAAATGTAAGACCCTAGTGATAAAATAGAAATTCCCCTCCAAAACCACCTGGGGGGAATATTGGTCACACTGCTCCTGGGCCATGCCCCCATATCTTTGCCCTTGAGAACCACGCAGCCGACACCCAGTGATACCTGGTTCTGTGCACTGCATTCCTTCTGTTCCTTGACACTGTGGCCAGGACTAGCCCTGATTCAGACAGACAACTGCATATGACCTGATACTTAAGGAAAGCCATCTAAATTAATACAAGAAGCAGAAGAAAGTATTAAATTATGTATTTGGAGTCCCCAAACAGTCAGGAAACCAATAGTTTAGAGCAGGAAAAAGTACTTGGAGATTATATAAAGAGTAATCACTAAGCTGGGTAACCGGAGTTAGATCCCTGAGACACACTTGGTAAATGTAGAGAACTTTCTACAAGTTGTCCTCAGCCTCCACATGTAGGCTGTGGCTTCACACACACACACACACACACACACACACACACACACACACACACGAAGAGAGAGAGAGAGAGAGAGAAGAGAAGAGAAGAGAAGAGAAGAGAGAGAGGAGAGAAGGCAAAGAAAGACACAAAGATAATTCCCAAATCTCTGAGTACTCTGAACTCTATATTTATCTTTAAATAATAGTTCCCTGTAGCCAAGTCCATGTCTAAACCTGAAACAAGGAATCAATCTCCTTCCCCACTTACACACACACACACACACACACACACACACACACACACACACACAAACAAAGCCACCATTTTGACCTCCTTAAAGTAATTCAGGAAACGCATGAAGCAGAAAGAGATCCCAGCAGTTGTATAGCCCTGTTTATGGAGCAAATAAAAACATTATCACATTTCATTACACTTCTGAATCTACTCATAACCGACTGGTCATTCAAACTTTAAATTTTCCCTTAAAATGAAAAGGCCTGTAATGTAATACTAATGGGGAGGGACAAACTATTTTGAGAATGGTAACAGAACTGTAAAAGAAAATCAAAATAAATTACACTATTGTTTTCTTCAGTATTTACTCAATATTCACTGAAAATAACGTTTGGGCAACATCTTAGTAACAGAGGAAAGGTTGAAAAGCACCCCTATTCTCATGGCGTCTTTAGTCTGGTTGAGAAGGAGATGGACATGGATTATCAATGTAGTGAGCGATGCTATGAAGAAAAACAACGAAATTAAGGATTATGGGAGCAAAATAACAAGAAGTTTTTTGGGAGGACGATATCTCACCATTCTAGATGAGCTTTTAGGGGGGCTAAGGGGACTTGGAGGATTGGAGGAGAAAATATGAGAGGGGAGAATCCAACTGGGGAGCAGAGACACTTGTTCAAAGAGGGACCCACTAGTGTGAGCAAATGCCTGAGGGGAAGTGACTGGGCTGGTGATGGGCCTGCAGGAGGCTGGTGTGGCTTGACGGGGTGGGCAAGGACAGAAGGAACAGATGACAGCCATACGTACAGGTGTCCCTTTGGCTTTGCTCAGAACTGAGAAAGTGGTAGACGTTTCTGAGTGGGGAAGTGGCCGGGTCTGGCCTGTGATCTGTCCATACAGGACGGCAGAAGCCAGAGACGGAAACAGTATGGACTGACGTGAGCACACTGGAGCCCTCCCTCATTTCCCCTTGGCTGTCAGCTGGAGGTCTAAGAAGAGATGACCCAGGCCAGCCTCTGCTTCCCATGTCTCCTTTCTGTGCAAGCCTGCCTATCCCTTGTTCACCTCCGCACCTCGCTAGCCTTCCTGAGAGACAGTCTCCAAGATATGGTGTCCTGCTCCTGAACAGATTCTTTTCTCCCCACTGGAGGGCAGAGCATACCCCAGAAGCTCCAGCTCTCTGCCCTGCAGCTTGGCAGGGTGATGCCTCCTTACTCCCTGGAAAGCAGCCTTGATGAGCACATGGCTGAATATTCAGAGATGAAGTTTGGTTCAGAAAGCTGGTTTACATCCAATGGTCCCGACTGTGCTCACCTGCAGGACTAGGACCTCACGGTTAGCCTATTTCAGCAGGCAGTTCACCCAGGGACACTTGCTCTTAAAAGCAAGTTCCTTAGGTTGGAGATGTTACTCAGTTGACCCTGTGCTTGCCTGGCATGCACAGACCCTATGTCCTATGCCCAGGACTACATGAAGTAGTCACGGAAGCACACCTAAGCTCTCAGGAGACGGAAGAGAAGGGTAAGAAATTGAAGATCTTCCTGGTCTTCATATGCAGTTTGGGACCATCCTGGGCCAGATGAAACTATGTCTCGAAGTAACTAATCAAGTTGTGTAAATAAATAAATAGAAAAGCAGGCATAGAGAGGAGCTACATAGTATCAGGTGGGACTGGGAGAAGATGCTGAACTTACATCATGAGGTAGTTACCACCTTCCCTGATTCATTCTTTTACTACTTCGTTATCAGTGCGTTCATTTTTCATCCACCATATTTATCAGATGCCCCTGTGTGCTTGCTACACACTGAGAACTGGACAAAGGGGACAAGAAAGAGAGACACTAGACCATCCTACAGTGTGTGCGCGCGTGCGTGCGTGCGTGCGTGCGTGCGTGCGTGCGTGCGTGTGTGTGTGTGTGTGTGTGTGCGCGCGCGCGCGCGCGTGTGTGTGTGTGTGTGTGTGTGTGTGTGTGTGTGTGTGTGTACAAGTACAAATGTGGGGAACAAATATGGAAACGATTTCTGAGTTTGTCTCAAGATGGTAGATTTTGATGGGATGTTTATGTTTTTATTCCTTGAAGTCCTGTGTCTACTTATGCTGTCATTTGTGCAGACAAGATCATTCGAAGTTTTTAAAGTCTTACATAAACACTTAGAAAAATGCCATAAAGTTCCAGTCACCTAACACATTTCAGCCCCCTGAACTCTGAGTCTCTTTTGACCTTTTGAGTCTTGCTCTGTAGCCCTGAAACCATCCTCTTGCCTCCATGTGCCCAGCTAGGATTACAGGGCCCATCTTCATTTTGTAGATGAATGGATGTCTTAGTAAGGGGTTCTATCACCGTGAAGAGACACCATGACCATGGTAACTCTTATAAAGGAAAACATTTAATTGGGGCTGGGTTACAGTTTCAGAGGTTCAGTCCATTATCATTATGGTGAGACATGGTGGCATGCAGGCAGACATGGTGCTGGAGAAGGAGCTGAGAGTTCTACATCCTGATCCACAGGCAACCGGAAATGAACTATCTACCACACTGAACATAGCTTGAGCATATGGGACCTCGAAGTCCACCCACGCAGTGGCACACTTCCTCCAACAGGACCACACCTCCTAATAGTGCTACTCCCTGGGGGGGGGGGGCGTTTTCTTTCTAACCACCACAATGAATGAGCCTTGAAAAGGTAAAAACAGATTTCTAGGAGGTCAAAACATGGACAGGTATGCAGGCAGCAAAGTACCAAGAGAAAAAGAGCTTTAACAGAAGGTCCACACCGACCTGGGATTGTTAAAATGCAGGCTGCCAGAGCCCAGTGCCTGGTCCATTCTGAGAGCAAACACTATTAGCACAAACCTGGTATCCTTTCCCAAGTTACCCATCCTCATTCTCCACTCCCACCGGCCTTACTGGAAACCATCAATGCCTCTCTTATTCCAGCTTCCCCAAGAACAGCCTCTACAAAACCACATGGAAACGTAAATAGTGCTCAAGGGGCCTCTGTTTGCTAGAAGACCTGGGAAAATACTAAATCTTTCTTTGCTAGAGAAATGGTGCACTTTTTCAAAAAAGTAAGAATCCTTGGTTAAAGGGTGTGCTTGGCGGCTGAGAATCAAAACTTATATTCTTAAACCACCAAGACCATTTTCTGGGAAAACTTACATTTTGAAAATTAGTACAAAGACAGGCAAGTACAAATGTGCACACACCATGCACATGCACAAGTGTGAGCGTGCACACACACAAACACACATTAGTGCAGAGAAAATTGGAGAAACAAACCAAGGCAGTTTCATTAGTTCCACAGATACTGCCGGGGGAGGGTAGTGGCAGACAGAGTGAGGAGGACACAGGAGGGACAGGTAAAGCAAAGGCTCTCTGTGTCATTTCTATGACCTAGCCTGTTGGAGGGACTTGAGCTCCTAAGCAAACATTGAGGGTTAACCTGCACTCAATAGGGAGGAAGTATACGAGCCAAAATTAATTCCTCTTGGAAAAAAAGTTCCTTGCATTCTGTGCTCCCATCTGTTGCCAGGTGGGTGGAGAAGGAAGGAAGGACACTTCCTGACAGGGTGCTGGGACCCTAACTCAAGGGCCATCGCATAGTTTAACTACGTACTCTGGATAATGGCTCTCAGTCTGAACAGAGCCTCCACGGAAAGACGATGACAGCCTGGATGGAGACAAAGAAGAAGAAAGCGCTGGCTGAGATTTAGCCCAGTCAGGAGAGCACCTGCTGGAGTGCAGGAAGCCCTAAGTTCTGTCTCCAGCATTGTACAAACCATGCCGGAGGGAGGGTCAGAAGTTCAAGGTCATCCTTGACTCTATAGCAACATTTACATAGCAAGTTTTGGAAAGCCTGGGATGAGATTCTGCCTCCAATAAAAGGGGCAGCAGGCAGGTCAGTAAGGTGCTTGCCTTCAAGAATGAAGACCTGAATCCAACCCCAGGACCCACAATGGAAGCTGGAAAGTATGGCACACTCTCCCACTCCCAGTGCTAGGAAAAGCCGGAAACAGGAGGACTGTGGGAGCCTGATGACTAGCCAGTCCAGCCTGCTCGCTGAGAGCCAGCCCAGTCAGAGAGCTCTTTCTCTCTTTTTTCTTCCCTCCAAAAACTACTGACACTGACTGTGACAGCATCACCCCCCCCCCTTGTTCTTTTCCTAGCCTTTTAGTGAAAATAGATTCCTTTCTTGTACAATATATCCTGATTACAGGTCCCCTCCTTCTGCTTCTCCAGATCTTTCTGTCTCTCATTAGAAAAGAACAGGCTGCTAAGAGGTAACAACCAAACATGACAAAATAAAATATAATCAGATAAAGCCAGAACCGTCACACTGAAGTCGGACAAAGCAAACTAACTGAGGGAAAAGAGCCCAAGAGCAGGCACAAGAATCAGACCCACTCGTTCTCACACTCCGGAGTCCTATAAAGATACTCAGCTGAAAGCTGTAATAAATACACAGAGGACGAGGTCCAGCCCTATGTTAGTCACTGTGAGTTCATCTGAGCTTTGCTCATGTTGATGTAGAGGCCTTGTTCCCCTGGTGTCCTCCATCCCCTCTGCCTCTTACACTCCTTCTGCCTCCTTTTCTGTGGGGTTCCTGAGTTCCAAGGGGAGGGATTGGACGGAGACATCCCATTAGAGCTATGTGTCCCATGATCTCTTTCTCTCTCTCTCTCTCTCTCTCTCTCTCTCTCTCTCTCTCTCTCTCTCTGTGTGTGTGTGTGTGTGTGTGTGTGTGTGTGTTGGTCTCTGAATCTGTTCCCATCTGCTGCAGGAGAAAGCTTCTTTGATGATGGCTCAGCACGGCACTGGTCTACCTTCTTTTTAAAACCAGTAATAGTTGATTTTTACCCTAGGACTCTGGGCTCTCTAGTCTCCAATTCTTGGTAACCCAAGCAGTACAGGTTTCATCTTGTGGAGCAGCCTTAAGTCAAATCAGAGGTTGGTTGGTTACTCCCACAAGCTTTGCGCGCCATTGCCCTAGGATATTTTGCAGGCAGGACAGCATTGTAGATCAAAGGGTTTGTGGTTGGATTTGTGTTTACATTTCTCTTTTGGTAGCCTGCAGAGTACATTCCCATACAAAGACACTATCACGTAGGGGTGAAGGTTCTATGTAGGCACCAACTTGGCATCTCCATGGACAATGAGTCATGTGGGTATTGTCTTCAGCAATGCTGTCAGATTGTGGAGAGCAACCTATTGTCTTGGTAACATCCTGGGTTGTATGGGGACTTCCATGGGGTCCCTTTGGTCAACAACTCAATTGGATGCAACCCAGTCCCAGTACTGGAAACTTCATTTGGTGACAAGAGATGGCCAGTTGGGACTCCATGTTGCCCACTATTTGGAGACTTCATATAATGATCATCTTCATATATTTTAGGAAGTTTCCACTGCACTACTCAAATGCCCCTCAATTGTAGCTGTCTCTCCTCACCTTCCCTTCCTCAACCCTCCTCTCCCTCTCCTTACCTGGTCCTCCTGTTCCCTTACACTCACCTCAAGTTCACCACGAAATCTATTCTATTTCCCATCTCAGGGAGATCGATGTGTCTCCCCAGTCCCTTCCTCTATATCTACCCACTCTGGGTCTATGGGTTGTAGCTTGGTTATCACTTTCTTAACAGCTTATATCCACATATAAGGAAGTACATACATTATTTATCTAAGTTACCTCACTCAGGATGGTTTTTTTCTCATTCCATCTATTTGCCTGCAAATTTCATGATGTCATTGTTTTCAACATTTGGGTAATACTCCATTGTGTATATGTACCACATTTTCTTTATCCATTCTTCTATTGAGGGACATCTAGGTTGTTTCCAATTCAGAATCTTTTCCTGGTCTGTCCAGCTGGTGTGTTCCCAGGGAATGCCTATTGGTGTTAGTGGCTGGGATAATGGGATGAGTTACAGGAAAGAAGGAGAAGATCTTTGTAATCATTTGGGGATGGGGTTAGAAAGGGAGGGGACCATAGCAGGTCTTAAAGACTTTGTCTTTTAAAAAATAATAATAAACATATAAATAATTAATAAATAATAAATAGACTTCCAGGGCAGCCAGAGCTATGCAGTGAAACCCTGTCCTTAAAAAGGTGAACAGCCAGCCAATGGTGGTGCATGCCTTTAATCCCAGTATTCAGGAGACAGAGGCAGGAAGATCTCTGTGAGTTCGAGGCCAGCCTGGACTACAGAGCTAATTCCAGGACAGCCAGGGCTATTATACAGAGCAACCCTGTCTCAAAAAAACAAAAAAAAAAAAACAAAACCAAAAAAAAAGGTGAATTGCACCTAAGGAATGACACCTGAGGTTGCCCTCTAGCATACACACACACACACACACACACACACACACACACACAGAGAGAGAGACAGAGAGACAGAGAGAGACAGAGAGAGACAGAGAGAGAGAGAGAGAGAGAGAGACGCATACACACACAGGGGAGGGGACAAGATAAAAACAGGAAAGGAGCAAAGTGATTTCTGGGACATGTGGTCTTCTCAGAAGTCGAGACTGGGCTGCTGGAGCAGCCTAGATCCTCGGAAGCCCTTCTGTGATTGGAATTTGTTTTGTTCCAGGGAGAGCAGCTGAGATTTCTGAATTCCCTCCCGCCAAACCCCTTGTTGAGAATGTACAAAGTTCCCTGCCACAGGGCGCAACAGCCACCAACAGCAGAGAGCAGTGGGTGCATGCGGTCGCAGCCTCTGAAGGCGATGTCAAGTTACAGGCACATCTCTTGGCACCTCCTGTGGTCTTGAGATAGGACTCCCAGCACCATTATAACAAGACAACACAGACCTGAGGAGCAGACTCCTGCACGCAGCACTTGAAGTGATGGGTAAGAAAAGCAAGCAGGAATAGACTCTCACACAGACTGGGTGTCCTCCAGCTTAACTTGAAGTTTGGGGAATAGCTGTTCTGGTTGGACTGAGGCTGTTTCAGGTGGATTGCTGTTTCAGGTGGAGTTCAGCGAGTGGGTTCTACCTGGGGGAGGCAAACGCGAACAAATACAATGATCAATATTATGAGAAAGCCCATGATTTTTTATGCGAACTTTCAACACTAATAAAAGAAAAGACATTGTACTAAGTTCTCAATCCATATATGCTTTGGGTTTAGAATTTAGTCAACAGGCATTGGAATCTTTTTTTTTTTTTTTTTTTTTGGTTTTTCGAGACAGGGTTTCTCTGTGTAGCATTGTGCCTTTCCTGGATCTCGCTCTGTGGCCCGGGCAGGCCTCGAACTCACAGAGATCTACCTGGCTTTGCCTCTCAAGTGCTGGGATTAAAGGCGTGTGCCACCACTGCCTGGCTGGAATCATTTTTATAATATCCAGGGGCAGCCAGAGAAGCTGGGCTCTGGCTCTGCCACCTAACTGCTGTATGACTTTGACTTGGCTAAATCTCTCTAAGCCTCAGTTTGCTCATTTACAAATTAGGTTTGATACATTCCAGCTGCCTTAAAGATTGGTGTTAAAATTAAAGGAACTAATACAGAGAAGATATTTAGAATAAACTAAACAATCCACACACAGAAGAGGATGTTTTTTCTTCTTTCTTAATTATAGAAGCATCTATGAGGTCTAGGCTAACCTTAAAATTGAGTCTTCCTGCTTTGATTGATTTGATTTGGTTTTCATATTTATTTATTTTATTATAGACATGTGAGTGTTCTGCTTGCATGCATGATGTGCACTACCTGCCTGCCTGATGCTCTTGGCCGCCAGAAGACGGTGTCAGATCACCTGGAACTGGTTATGAGCCACCATATAGGTGCAGGGTCCTCTGAGCCAAATCATCTCTCCTGTCTCCCCTCCTGCTTTTAATTCCTAACTATAAAGGCATGCTATCGAGATCAATCCACGTGAACATATTAAATGGATAACAGAATTTATTCAGATGTAAGTTGAGGAAATACACTCATGATTACAGAACACAGTAGATAGCAGAAGTCATCCTCTGATCTGACCGGGAGTGAATCCACCTCACAGGCAAGAGCAGGAAGAAGGGACATGTGACCCTTCTCCAGCTCCTTATCAGCAGTCGTGTACAACAGCAGGAAGCTCCTTTGGGCCATATAGCCCACGGTCATGGGCGGAGCAAATACCATTACATTTCCCCTTTTTGTCTAAATAAGAAGGTTCTAATCTTAATGCAAACTATATACAATAAGAATGCTTATCGGTTGGGGATTTAGCTCAGTGGTAGAGCATTTGCCTAGCAAGTGCAAGGCCCTGGGTTCTATCCTCAGCTCAAAAAAAAAAAAAAAATGATTTTTAAGTATTGTACAGGAAAAACGAGGGTAATAACATAAACAAAAATGGAACTACAACCAATAAAAATAACATCAAACAAGAAACACATACTAAAATCCAGAGAAGTCTGGAGCATAGGTAAATGGCACATGACAGAGATCATTCCAAAAGGTGTCCTATCCTGAAGAACCTGAATCTAATACGTAATATGTTCTGCTAAGATGCAAGGAGATTGTAACTATAACTGTTAGTCTTCAATCTCATGAAAGACCTGAGAAGGAATATAATAATACCTGAGAAATGGGAGAAGGATGCAAGCAACTTTTGGGAATCTTGCGAGAGTAGATAGAGACAGCTGGCAGCCTGGACAGTCACCTAAAATTTCTCAGCATTGTTGGTGCATTCAAATTGGCTGGCCTAGAGTATCCGACAGACCATTTTTAGAAGCAGGGTTTTTGTTGTTGTTTTGGTTTTTTTGTTTTGTTTTGTTTTGTTTTTTTGGGTTTTTTGGTTTTTTGTTGTTGTTTTGTTTGTTTGTTTTTTTGAGACAGGGTTTCTCTGTGTAGCTTTGTGCCTTTCCTGGAACTCTCTCTATAGACCAGGCTGGCCTCGAACTCACAGAGATCCACCTGCCTCTGCCTCCCAAGTGCTGGGATCAAAGGGGTGTGCCCCCACCGCCCGGCACAGCAGGTATTTTGAAAGACTCTCTTACCCTGTCTTGGCAGAGTTCCGTAGTCACTTTCCTTGTGTCCTGCTTGTCCAGAAAGGAGAGCATTCATATTGTCAGCAGTCGAGGCAAGGGCAGTTCTTTGCCCAGTAGGTCATTGTGTACCAAAAGAAGACAAATTTCTAAACGGAAATGTCTCAGAAGCCAAACGTTCTCTCAGGATCAGATCAGTGCTGCCAGGAGCAATTGTGTCTCACTTCAACAGAATTCTAATTTATCAAAACATTTAAATGACATATTTTCTAGGTCTATGAAATGTTTGAAGATTCTTTTCTACCTGACATGTTTCTGTAAATCTAGACAACCTAAATAACATAACTATAGAAATGACAAGCATAGGTGACTATAAATCTGTAAGTCTTATCTACCTAAATAGCCTAAGGACTAAGGCTTCACATTACCAAGATAAACAGTCTGTAAGCAGATGTGCAGTAAAAGGACAATGACCTCAAAATTGTGACAATAAATACATGAAATGGCTAAAGCAGAGGTAGAAATGTGTAGTGCAATATGCAATATGACAGTAATCCTAAATATGTATCAATATACCAAATATCCTGAATAGAGATAGAACATACATACATTATGACAAATATAATTTTACATTTATATCAATATACAAAATATTTCAAACAGGAGTAGGAACATGTGTATAATACAACAAATACAGTTTTGTATTTGTATCAATATACAAATTATCTTAAATAGGAATATAAGAATAGTTTACATTTGTATCAATATACAAGAATCCATATCAGTGCAAATAATCTAAGGCTGATATTTTACTGAATTAGTTTACTAGTAAATATAATAATCTACCTGTAGTTAGAGTTTTCCTGCCTGGCCCAGTCAGGACAAATCTCTCTTACCCGCCAGTCCCACAGTCGCTCAGACCCAACCAAGAAAGCACACAGAAACTTACATTGTTTACAAACTGTATGGCTGTGGCAGGCTTCTTGTTATCTACTTTTTCTATCTTAAATTAACCCATTTCTGCTTATCTATACTTTGCCACATGGCTTGTGGCTTACCAGTGTCTTTACATGTTGCTTTTCATGGCGGCGGCTGGCGGTGTCTCTCCCCAGCCTTCTACTTCCCAGAATTCTCTTCTCTCTTGTCCCGCCTATACTTCCTGCCTGGCCACTGGCCAATCAGAACTTTATTTACACAGAGCGATATCCACAGAATCTACCTTAATATCTTATACCTACCCATTTCCCTTTTCCTTTTCTAAAAAACGAATATTGAGACCAAATTTTATTGTTCCACCCCCAACCCTACAACCATCCATCCATAATCCTGAGAAAAATGAAACCTTTGGGGAGGGGCATTTTCTTAGAATTACTTCCTGCTGTTTAGGGGGCGATGGTATCTCTGTGGGGTCCTTCAAGAAAGCTTAGATAGTTAGATCTCAATAGGGCTGGCCATAGAGTCTGCAGCCAGTCTCAGTAATGGGTAAGGTTGTCTGAGATTCTGGCTACAAGTGTGATCTGATGGACCATCTCATTTTAGAACTGTCCTAAACAATTTTCAGTCCAAAGCTGATCAGTGAGTAATGTTCTTGGGTACCATGGCATCTTTCCAGACTGAGTTGAGTCATTGTTGTGAGGACCCCATCTCCCTTCTGGAGACTTCAGAGATTGCTATTGGAAAGACTTATTTTTACTGTGGAAAACTTAAACATTATTAATGTCAAAATAGAAAGTTTGGTTTTAAAGATGACATGACATGTAAGAAAGGATTCTGAGAAATCAAGAATAAGCATGGAGAGAAATAGAATCCTGACGACAATGGTCCCTTTCTATTGTTTTTTTTTTTTTCTGTTCCACACCAGGCGGCTCTTCTGATATGAGACAGAATCTCTTAACTTTTTCTTTTAGCAATATGCCCTCCATTTAAAAAATAATAATTTTATGATCTTTGAAGTGGACATTTTTATGAAACCATTTGTCTTTTTGTTAGTATTAAGTAAGATAGCCTAGACACTGGTGGTGCTCACCTTTAATTCCAGCTCTTGGGAAGCAGAGGCAAATGGACCTCTATGAGTATGACACCAACCTGCTCTACACAGTGAGTTCTAGAACAGCCAGGGTTACTGTTAATAATAATAGTAATAATAACCATAAACAAAACAATACAGCATTTGTGATTTTTAATTTTTTGATGTAGTAACCTTGCCCTAGCTTGTTGACACTTTAATAGCTATTTTCCTTCCATCAGGGATGTATATATTTTTAATCTATTTCAAGGTTCTTACTGTCTTCATATAATGATGTAACAGGAACTGACCACTGTGGTGATATTTTATTTATGATAAAATGTGATATTTTATTTGTATGTTAATAAATAAAGTTGCCTGGAGATCAGAGGAACACAGAGCATAGTCGTGCATCTCTGCAATTACAATATCAGGAGACTGAGGCAAGAAGATCAGTATGAATTCAAGGCCATCCTGGACTACATAGCAAGAACCTACGTCAACAGCAAAGCAAAGAGAAGAAGCTAGGCGTGGTGGCCCACACTGTAATTCCAACCCTAGGGAGATGGAAGCAGGAAGATGGGAGTTTAAGATCATCCTAAGATACACAGTGAGTTCAAGACCAACCTGGGATACATGGCCCTATCTAAAAACATAAATAGGGGCTGGAGAGCTGGGTCAGTGGTCAAGAGCATTGACTGCTCTTGCAGAGGACTCAGGTTCTGTTCCAGCACTCATATGGCAGCTCACAGTGGTCTGTAACTCCAGTTCTAGGAGATTCAATAATGTCTCATCTCTGGGGGCATCAGGCATGCACATGGTACACAGACATACATGAAGGTGAAACACCCATACACATAAAAATAAAAATAAATTAATTGGGTTGGGGATTTAGCTCAGTGGTAGAGTGCTTGCCTAGCAAACACAAGGCCCTGAGTTCGATCCTCAGCTCAAAAAAAATTAATATTTAAAAAATAAATGTGTGTATAATTTATATTTCCAGGGTTAAAATTGTCAGTAAATTAAACATTATGAATTTCTGATATTTGAAGCAGAGTGCAAAGTCAAAAAGAAGCTACCTTTATGTAGTTTGGCCTGGCCTTGAAGTCATGACATGACTTCCTCTTCCTGAACGCTGGAACTACAGGTATGATCCCACGCTTGGTTGAGAAAAGTCCGTTTATTGAGACAAAACAACACAGGATGGCCACAAGCTTACTGTGTACCATAAGGATGACCTCTAATGTCTGATCTTCCTGCTGCCACCTCCCACGTACTGGGCTTACACGTGAAGGCCACCACGTCCATTTTTATGAGCTCCTGGGGATGTAACTGGATTCTAGGCAAGCTTTCTACCAACATCCCCAGATAGCAAAGGTCTTTTAAAGAAGCCATTTGTGTAGTATGAGGGTTTGTCAAGTGTGCTTTCACACTGATGCAGGCAGATGTTCATCTCAGAGCTTGAGCACTGAGTTCCAGTGACGGCCCTGCTTCTTTGCCTTCACCACACCTTCCCAAGAGCGCTGCATGTTGGGGTGTTTAGATGCAAATAATGAACTACCTTGTGATTCAAAAGCCTCAAAAAGAAGAAAACACATCTTTAATTGTTTCCTTTTATCAATTTTATGGCAACTTGATGCACATTGTGCATTCTGATTCCTGTTGCCCTTGCCCTCTCCATTTATTTATTTGTTTGTTTGTTTTTAAGATAGGCACATCAGAACAGCTGATTCCGGGAACCACACACTTGTTAATGTCAGGACCAAGTGAAGCTATCTGGAAACTAATATGAAAAAAATGTTTATGAATGAGCCCTACGCCAAATAAGACAGGACCTGTAAAAGGAGTAACCCTTCGACGAAAGACACAGATGTCCGTTTGAGTCACCCTCGCCAAAGTTTACCCTCCTGATAGGTTTCCCTTTGTCAATACCCCCAAGACAAGGGCTTATTCTAATTGTTATTTTATATTTGTATTCTACCACGCACTGTGGAAATACCTGTTCAACTTGCAGTCATTCAGTTAGTAAGGGGATGGTACCAGTGAGCATCTGAAAACAAGAGAGGATAAACCAAGTGCCGCACAGCACCTGCGTCTGGTGTCTGTCTTAGTCAGTGTTCCACCGCTGTGAAGAGACTCCATGGCCATGGCAGCTCTTACAAAAGAAAGCATTTTACTGGGGCTTGCTTACAGGTGAGAGTGAAGCAGTGTGCAGGCAGACTCGGTGCTGGAGAAGTAGCTGAGAGTTCTACATCTGGATCAGCAGGCAGCAGGAAGGCAGTGACAGCCTAGACTTACTTTGGGCTTTTGAAACCTCAAAGCCCACTGTCAGTGACAAACTTCTTCCAAGAAGGCCACACCTCCTAATCCTTCTCAAGTAGTATCACTCCTGATGACTAAGCATTCAAATATATGAACCTATGGGAGCCATTCCTATTTAATGGTCACTTTTTAAAATCATGTGTGTGTGTGTGTGTGTGTGTGTGTGTGTGTGTGTGTGTGTGTGTGTGTGTTTGCCTGTGTGTGCTGTGGAGTATGTTTGGAAGTCAGAGGACAACTTTTGAGAGTCAGTTCTCTTTGTCTTCTCCAGCTTCTGCTATGGATTCCAGGGATCGAACTCAGGTCAGAGGAGGCTTTTTCCCACTGACACAGGGCTCTGTAGCCTGTCTGGTCAGCTGTGCATGCTACCTGTACCCCTAAATAGCTGTTTCACCTTGGTCAAATTGCTTAATCCCTGCGTTCCAGGGCCCTCTATCTATATGGTATGATAGCACCGTTTAGTAGTGGGTTTTGTGAGTATTAGCTGGATAGTGAATGGGAAGCTCTTGTGTAGGGCTTGGCAGAGTGGATTGCTCAGTAAATGACAGCTACTGGTATTTTGTTTTCTTTTGTAGTCTTTAGGACTGTAACCTGTACAGCTACTGAAGTCGGCATTGCTTTTGTCTCTAACGAGAAAACAGAGGCTAAGGGGGATTCTGTAGCTCATGGTTCTAGTTTTAGGTCCCAAGGCTTCTTTGCTTCACAACACAGGACATCAAACCTCATTTGCCCCTGCTAGGGAGAGTGTTATATCGCTAAACTATATCCCTGACACAGAGGCTTTCTTCTTTTTCTTTCCTTTTTTTCTTTCTCTTTTTCTTTTCTTTCTTTTTTTTTTTTTTAAAGACACATATAAAGTGGTAACTATTTCTGTTTCTCATGCCTTTAAAGGGATGTTCCTTGATGTGATGCAAAAGGAGGTACATCCTGTTACCCATGGCTTGATTGTCTGGCCACAAAACATAACTGCAACTGAATCATGATTTTTCTATGAAACTTCAAATTTATAAGACATGGAAGGGACAGAGGGCCCGCTTTAAGTAGAGCAGTCCAGCAAATTCAGAGCCCTCTGTAATATGAACCGTCACATCTTTTCAATAGGTCAATGCTGCAATCAAAGGAGAAGGGAGGAGGGAGGTAGAGCAGAACAGTTTGAAAATTGTTGTAGGTTGAAAGAGACACGTCAGAAGAAAGTGATGTGCCTGGCCTGTAGCAGGATGCTGATCTGTACCTACATTACACGACTGAATATGAGCAGAATACTGAGAAAGACAAAGGGAATACTGGTGGTTTTGTCAGATGTGAGCATAGTGTATAGTTATTTTTGAAGAATCACACTGAAAATTTTAAGAATAAATTGTCTTGATGTCTGTAATTTCAAGATTTTAATTTTTTAATTATGTGTATATGTGTGTATATGCATATGGGTGCAGGTGCCTTTTGAGGCCAGAAGAGGGTGTCACTGGAGCTAGAATTATAGACAAATGTGAACTACCTAAGGTGAATGAATGCTAGAAACCAAACTCTGAATCTTAGAAACCAGGTCCTCTGAATGAGCTAGCTGTACATGCTCTGATCCCTGAGCCACCTCACCAGCTGCCATGAAATTTACTTTTAAATGACAGTACCATTTGAAAAAGAAAGCAAATACAGCAAATAACACCAGCTCTTAAGTTTGTGCTGAGGCCAGCCTACGGCACCCTTGCACTATGCTTTGTAACTCCTTAATGAGCACTTGGAAAATTTCCGAATAATAGGTAAACAGGCATTTTTTTTCAGATCACAGTAGCTATGAGTGCGGTTTGGGGTACAGGCTCGCACCCTCTCTCCTCAGTGACAAACCCCCAAATGTCTACTAGAGACCAGCCATGCCTTCTGCATCTTACACAAGTATGAGTTGTTTTGTGTCATTTCGTGAGGAGGGACACAAAAGCCCTTTGTTTAATGGAGGGAAAAATACCCTCAAACCCACAGAGAGAACCTTTGCAGTCATTTCTATGAAAGTCAAAACCTAAGTGGTCTAATTTGGATCTGGGTAGTGTTTAGAATGAATGATGGGATGGAGTCAGTTTTGTTGTTATTTATAAATCTCCAATTTAGAGACACAAATCACTGCACTGGCCTTTGAAGTTCATAATTATACATGCTTATAATGAAAACATTCTAGAGGCAGAATATTATTTTATTTTTGCTAGAGGGCCTTGTAGCCTAGGCTGGACTTGAACTTGTGAAGCTTCTGCCTCAGCCTCCCGAGGACCAGGATTATGGCAGTGCACTATCATACCCTGCAGTTTTGTTTTGGTTTGGTTTGGTTTGGTTTGGTTTTTTGAGATAGGGTTTCTCTGTGTACCTTTGTGCCTTTCCTGGAACTCACTCAGTAGCCCAGGCTGGCCTCGAACTCACAAAGATCCGCCTACCTCTGCCTCCCAAGTGCTGGGATTAAAGGTGAGTGCCACCACCGCCCGGGCTGTTTTGTTTTTGAGATAGGGTCTTGCTACATGGCCTTCGCACTTCCTATGTAATCCAGCAGGCATGGACACCTGGCGCTCCCTCCTCCCTCCCTTCCTTCCTCCTTCCCTCCCTCCCTCCCTCCCTTCCTCCTCCCTTCCTTCCTATGTAGACAAGGTTTTCCTATGTATCCCTGGATGGCGCAAAACACCCTTTGTAGACCAGGCTGACCTTAAACTTCTGGTAATATTCCTCTCTTTGCTTCCCCAAATGCTGGGATTATAGGCATGAGCCACCATACAGGGATACAGCTTGGCAAGGGGGGGGGGGTTGAACCCTGTAAAATCTGAATTCCTAACTCCGAGGCCTACAGTAACTTGCAAACAAGAACATCTGAGGACAGTAAATACATTCACCTGCAAGTTCATAAAACCTTTATTTTATTTCCAAGTCAAGTCCATGGGAAACCACGAGTTTTCATTTCATTCTTTAACAGTTTCCAAAAATAACCTCTCAAATATATGCCTCTATAGGCCAACCCACCACCGTAAGAGTTTATTTTAAGCTAGGATATGACAGAGCTAAGTAAACTCCAAGGGTTGTAACAAGTCTCAGTGCAGAAAGCATCTTTTTGATCTGTCCCCCAGCACAGCCAAGGACCACATGATGCCAAGGCACATGCCAGAGCTGAGGGAGACTGAAGGGCTGATGAACAGAAACCTTTACTTCTCAGAGGGGAAAACCTGCTTGCAAAGCAAAGCAATGGCTCTAAGCCCCTCAATTCAGTAAAAATCTATAATCCAAAGAAGACAGTTTCAACAAATTAGACAGTTCTGAATCTCTTTTCTAGATTAGAACAAGAACTGGACTGCCAGCAAGATGGCTCAGCAGGGAAAGGTGCTTGCCACCCAAACTGGCAAGCTGAGTTCAATGCCCAGATCCCAGGTAAAGGTAAAGAGATAACCAACTCCATGGCTAGAACATGCGTGCCACGACAGAAGTGCCCCATCACACACACACACACACACACACACACACACACACACACACACACACACACACACGTTCGTGATGCTACTCTTGGTTGTCAGCTGGCCGCCGTGTGGAGTCAACTAACACCCGAGCTGCTGGGCAATTCTGTGAGGAATTTTCTTCTCTCTCTCTGTCTCTCTCTCTGTATAACCTTGGCTGTCCTGGAACTCACTCTGTAGACTAGGCTGGCCACCTGCCTCTGCCTCCCAAGTGCTGGGATTAAAGACTTGCACCATCACCGTGTTTGAGATTTTCTTAATCAGATTATTTGAAACAGAAAGATCCACCCTAAATCTGGGCCACACCTCTGGTGGCAGTCCATGTCAAAGGACATGGACTCTAACTGGCAAATTCTATCTTGTTTCTGAGGCAGACCTTCTTTGGGATTCCAACACTGAAGAGCAGCATCTCTCCAGGAATCCTCCAGGCCTTCAGCACCAGATTGGGACTGCTGAGACATCCAGCCTCACACACTGAACAGCTGCCGGATTCTTGGACCTTTCCATTATGAGACAGTCGTTGCTAGACTACCCAGAACATATCATATAAGCCAGTTTAATGAAAACTTTTCAAATATATATTATAGCAACTCTTTTCCTTTAGAGAACCCTGACTAATACACATATTATGTGTGCACACATATACACACATGGTTAAATAAAAACTTGAATATTAAAAAAATAAAATACTGTTAGTTACAAAAAAGAAGAAGAACTTGAGCAGAAGAGCTGGGGCTGTCACTCAGTGGTAGAGACTGTTTCCCTGCATGACCAGGGCTCTGAGCTAGAAAAAGATTACATAAGAAGTAGAATTTATATATGCAGAATATCCTGAGTTGTGTGTGATGGTGCATGTTCAGCACTTGGGAGGCTGAGGCAGGAGGATGGCCACAATTTTGAGGCCAGTCTGGGCCACATACTGAGTTTCAGGCCATCTTGGGGTTAAGAGTGAGCCTCTACTTCAAAAAATAAAACAACAGGGCTGGAAAGATGACCCAGAGGTTAAGATCTGCTTGTTGCTCTTCCAGAGGCTGAGAGCTCAGATCCCAGCACCCACATGGTGACTGGGAAACTCTAGACCCTGAGTTCTAGAGGATCTGGCACCTTCCAACTTCCTCAGGCACACACATACAAAAATGTAGGCAAACATTCATATAGATAAAATAAACTAAATAAATCTTTTAAAACATTTTTTTAAAAAAGAAAAGCAACTGCAGAAAGAAAAAAAGAAAGGAAGGAAGGAAGGAAGGAAGGAAGGAAGGAAGGAAGGAAGGAAGGAAGGGACTGAGAATCTAATAAGAGGCACAGTTAGTAAAAGGTACTTCCCACAACCTGTATGAGTTCAACCCTGGGATCCACGTGATAGAAGGGTAGAACCTACTCTGGTAAGTTGTCCTCTGCCCCACACACAAACACACACACACACACACACACACACACACACACACACACACAATTAATATGAGGGGAAAGGTGAACTTGATGTCTCATAGATGCTACAGAAACCAGACTTTTCTTACAAATGCTGACTGCTATTTCCAATAATCCAATGTGCAGACCTCTGGTGGAGAATCAGCATGTCCAGGGACATGAGCAGCTTTGCTATATTTCCCTTGCTTGCCTAGGCTGTACTCACCAATCATCATAGAGATATTTCTTACATTTTAATTTCTTTGAAAAGCCCTTCTCTCTCACAACCAGCTTTTCTCAGATCTTTTGATTCAATATTTCTAAAAGGCTGGCTCCCTTTTTCTCTCAAGGGAAAGAGACTTAATTCTAGGTACTAAGATGCAGAGAGTCTGCAAAGATCCTTTCTCCAAAAGTTTTCCAAAGGCCTTCTGCAGAAACAGTGCTCAGCTTGCCAATCCCACTCTCTCATTCACAGCAGAACAGGAGACACACTTCCTTCCAAGGCCGATGTCTTCCGACTCACCTGATGGCTTCTGTGCTTTGGGAGAGAACCAGCAGATGGTTCTTCGGCTTCTGGTATGAACTTAGCACTGAGCTGAGCTGCAATTGGATAGGGATCCCCTCTGCTATCCCTTTCTGCTTTTCAACTGATAGTGAACAGAATGAACAGTCTCTAGGTGAGATTTGGCTGTGTGTAAGCTTCTAATTTGACTCCAGGAGCCAAAGGAAATCCAAAGTCAACTGTACAAAGTGTTAGGGTGCAATACATGGTTAGTGTTAGGGTGTTAGGGTGTACTATCACACCAGTGATGATAGTGACTGTGGGTTCTTGGTCTATGCTGGGTGTTCAACTAAGCATTTCAACAGTGTTTCTCGTTTAGCCTCAAAACACCTTCAGGAATGAGTTGTAGTTCTGCAGCGAAAGAAAGTTCAGTGGATCAAAAAACTGACCGGAGCACAGGCATCAGGAAGAGCCAGAGAACTGTGGGAATCGAGTCCTGTGTTCTCTTAGCCTCCCTAAGCGATGCACCTCCCCAGGATGGCAGAGTAGAGACGTTAAGTGACAAAGACACCCCTCCACTCTCAGCACTGACAACCTCAGGGGAAGCCAGCCACAAAGTAAAGTGTTCATGCCCACTATTTCCTTTCTCAGTACTATTCCACAGAGTGAAAGAAAGTCTTCTCAAGATGAGCAAAGGGTGAGAAAGGGGATTTCAGAGTCTGTCCTCTCAGCCACATCAGGCAATAGCTGTCTGTGCTTCTTTGTGAGACATAAGATAGTTTCCAAATGTGTTTGTGTGTGTGTTTCTACTCACATCAGCTTAGGTATGTATGTATGTATGTATGTATGTATGTATGTATGTATGTATGTGTAGATTTGCATGTGTGTGTACAAGGAGGTGTGCAGTACATACACATACAGTCTTGTACGTGTGGGTGACTGAATGCATATGCATTTGTGTGTATACACATGTGTATAATGATCCTATACCCAGCCTAGTGCCCAGGCTAGGGTATGTCAGCCCTGAGAGACAGCCCAGCTCCCCAGGCAGCTGGAACAGCTCACCTTCCCTGTAGCATGGGAACGTCATCTGCTGCTTCTGCAATCTCTGTCTGATGCTTCGTGTTCAGGATATAGAGGTCTGAATTTCCCAAATCCCTGCAGTTCTTCTGGTTCTCCTAAGAGAAGACATGTCTTCTCTTTGCACTCCAGCCTCTTGTCTGTCTGCATATTGGGGTGTATCAGTGATCTCTGGGTGCTTCCAGTTCATAACTCAGAAGTTATGACATCAAGGCTGGGACTTCTTTTCATGCTGGGGATCCCTGGAGTCACCCATGCCCTCTTCCCTCAGGGAACAACAGCAAGCACTCCATGAATTCCTTGTCCACTGCCTGACAGTGAAATCATTGCTTTGTGAAGCTCCTGAGACAAGGCTTTCATTCTCTATCTTCATCTGTTGGTGAATTGTTTATTTTTAGATAGGGTCACTATATGGGACAGACCAGGCTTGAAACTGCTATGTAGTCCAGGCTGGTCTTGAACTCTTGGAGGTCCTTCTGTTTTAGCTTCCTCCATGCTAAGACCATAGGTGTCCACCATCATGTGTGCCTTCATTAAACTTTTATTGCATACCTACTGAGTTCCAAACCAGTCCTAAGCAGATACATTCTCTGCTGTCTTGGAACCTGATCCCCAGAACTTCAGCCTCAAATAGTAGTCAATTAAAATCACATAGAGCTTTTGGAATCCTGAGCTGCTTCCCCGAGCCACATCGCATCAATGGCTTCCTCCTTTCTAGATTTTTCCATCAGTTGTTTTCTTTCTTTTCCTTTTTAAATCAAAATCATTTTACTGACATACACATGTCCACCATGAGTTTCAGTCCTTCTCATCCCTGTCACTCTTCCTAATTCCTACTCCTTCTCCCACTGAAATCCTTCTTTTTCCTAACAGATTCCTTCCTACTTCTATGGTTTTTTTTTTTTAAAGGACTTTCTAAGATTTATTTACTTTATGTATGAGTGCTCTATCTGAATGTACAACTTTATGCCAGAAGAGGACATCAGATCCCACTATACATGGTTGTGAGCCACCATGTGATTGCTGGAATTTGAACTCAGGACCTCTGGAAGAGCAGCCAGTACTCCCAACGGCTGAGCCATCTCTTCATCTCTACTTTTATGGTGTTTGTTTGTTTGTTTTTGTTTGGTGTGTGTGTGTGTGTGTGTGTGTGTGTGTGACCCACTGAGTTGAACTAGATCTGCATGAGTGAGAGGTTCCTTCCTGGTGCATGGGCACTTAGCTGTGGTTACTCCACTGACGAAAGGAATACCATTTCCCCTAGCCACCATTAACTAGCAAAACTCCCCCAGGATGCCGTGGGACCGCATGAGCCCTTTCCTGATGCAATGTTGACAGGTCCAATCTTGTGTGGTCTTTGAAGGTCTCCTGCAGGTAGAGTCAGTTAGTAGGTTCATTGACGATGTCACGGCCACAGACGCTGTGTCGTAGCAACCTACTCCCATCCCTCGGACTCTCACACTCTTCTTGCTTTTGCTTCCATAACGTCCCTGGAACTTTGGGGTGGGGGTATGTAGAAATACCGTTTAGATCCCAGCTCTCCACAGTCTCTTCGTCTCTGACTTTAACCAGTTGTGAGTCTCTAAATCCACTACTGTCTCTGCAAGAAGAGGCATCTCTGATTAAGTCTTAAAGGTGCACGATCTATGGGTACAAGACATGTGCACCACAGAGAAGGTAGTGTGATACTATGGCCATTTAGCAAAATAATAAAAGTAGATTCTCTTAAGACCTGTGATCTTCCCAAAAGTGGAGGCTTGACATGGTCCACAGTGTCAGGCCTGAGTTTCCTGCACGGAGCAGGACTTAAATCTAATCAGAGAGCAGTCGGTTGCCCCTGCCACACCCACGGCATTCATGTCACATTAAGTACATCTTTCCAGGCTGGTAGTTATTGTATCTCAGAGGGTACACAGCTGGGTAATACCACGAATGCCCTTCCCTGCCAGCAGACTCCACCACACTCTTCGGTGCTACGAAAACCGGCTGTCAGAGAGGGGTCTTCCAGGTCAGCAGCAGCTTGATTTCACGACATCCTGAGACCAAAGCAAGCAAGAAGGCCCTACCCTCCAGTCCTGGTGTGCAGCTAACAGCAATAGAAGTAGCCCTGCGGTCTGGGAGGACTCTGGAAACTGCCCTGGCAACTCAATGTGACCTGCCACTGGACTTTGGTTCACTTACCTGTGGCTTCTGAAAGAAGCATTAGCCCTTGTGTAGGGTACTACCATTCAAACTTTTTAAATTATAACTTTTAGTAAGCTTATAAAATAGTAGGTTTTCAAATGGCTTTCTCAGACACCCGTTAGTTACGTTTCCTTCAAGCCCTCCTCTGCTCTACCCTCCTAGTCCTTCCCTCTTCCAGCTTCCTCTCCGCCACCCCCTTTCACACAACCTACGTACTACCCACCCCCCCCCCCAAGATCTTTCTTCCCACAGTCCAATGTGCCTTTCTAGGTTTCTGTCCTCCATGGGTACTCCAGGTTAAACACGTAAATCTGAAGATTCAGAACTGTATCTACATGTGAAAGAGAACATGGTATGTTTGTCTTCTCAGTCTGGTTACTTCACTCAGTATAACGTCTTACAATTCCACAAATGTATCTACAAATTTTATAATTTCATTTTCCTTTATAGGTGAATGATACACACACATATACATCACATCTTCATAACCTTTCCATAACCCGTTCATTAGTTGATGGACATCTAGGCTGATTCCATTTCCTAGCTACTGTGAACATAGATGAGCAAGTGTCTCTGTAGTAGGGTACATGCCTTTGCATGTATACCCAGGACAGGTAAGGTTGGGTCACATGGTAGCTCTGCGTTCAGCTTCTTGAGGAAACGTCACACTCACTTCCATGGTGGCTGTCAACCCTGCATGCGATTCCCCACCATCGCCAGCATTTGTTGTCGCCTGTTGCCTTAGCAGCCAGCCATTTGGGCTGGGGTGAGACGACATCTGAGTGTAGTTTTAGCCTGCATTGCTCTGCTAGCTAAGGGTGTTGAACGCCTTGTCAAATACCCCTCAGCATTTTGCACTTCTTTAGGAACTCTTGGTTCTATTCCATAGTCCATTTTCCAGCCAAGCTGTCTGTCTTCTTTCTTTCTTTTTTTAGTTCTTTGTATATTCTAGACACAATGTCAGATACGAACTGACAAAGACTCGCTCCCGCCTGCAGGCTGTCTCTGCACTAAGTCTTCTTTGGGAGTCTTGCAAGATACCACTCCCCCAGCGGTGAGGGACTTCAAGATGGTTTCGGAGAATTCAAGTGTTGGAAATGAGAAATATGGAAAGAAAGGACAGAAATCAAAAGAATTTATATGTCCCAATTATTATATCTTCTATTTTTCAAATATCCAACAATAAAATATAATAGGTAAATATTTCTTATCTTAAAAGGGGGGTTCTTGGCAATGCAGAAACTTTTTAATCTGTAAGTTCCTACTTTTTGATTTGGGTCTTATTTCTGCATGACCTAGCTTCTATTCAGAGTGTCCTTAACTGGGCCTGTATCCTGGAGTGTACTCCCTACTCGTTCCTCTGTAACGTTCAGCTCTAATATTGAGGGTTCTTTTCTATCCATGTGGAATTCTTTGCTCTGGCAGAGATAAGGATTCAATTTCATTATTCTGTACCTAGACATCCCGTCTCCCCAGCACCATTTGTTGACAATGATTTTTTTCAGTAGCTATTTTGGCATCTTTGTCAAATAAAAAAAAAAAAATCAGGTGGCTCTAGTGGGTAGGTTTATATTTGAGTCCTCAGTCTTACTTCATTAATCAGTGTTTCTGTCTTCATGCCAATACCATGCTGTTTTTATTACTATGACTCAGTAGTATAACTTGAAATCAAGGTTGGTGATACCTCTAGGGTTCTTTTAGATAGCTGGGGCCTTTTATGCTTCCATATGAATTTGAAGATTCTTCTTTTTCAATTTGTGTGAAGAATTGCTTTGAAATTTTGATGGGGAATCTCACTGAACCTATAGATTGTTTTTGGTAGGCTAACCATTTTCATACACTAATACCACCAATGCATGTGCATGGGAGGTCTCTCCGTCTTCTGGTTTTTCCTTCAGTTTCTTTCTTCAAGATTTGAAAGTTTTCCTTTTAAATTATGTATTGATTTATTTTGAGACAAGAACTTGTATATTCTAGACTGCTCAAAGGTCCTATGTAGCCAAGGGTGATCCTAAAGTTCTGATTCTTCTCTACCTCCCGAATTCTAGGATTAAAGGCATGTGCTGCCCATCATGCCTGGTTTGAAGTACTGAAGAGCAAGTAACAAAGATAGGAGAGGGTCCTATGGTTTTAACAAAGACATTCATGTACCCTCTACCTACATTTACCAGTCTGTAATGTTTGGACACACACCCCTGTACTTGTATGAGCACGGGCATCCATGCACACACAGACACATACCCTGGTTTATTGGTCTTAAAGATTTGGGAAGGTTGATGGACATGATGCCTCCTTCTCCACTGAGATTTTAGTGTGCCGTTCCTGAAAATAAAACAAACCCTCAGTAGATTACCTACTTTGGGAAATTAAATACTGATACAGCACTTTAATCTAACTTCATTCTCTCATGGTTTCAATTGGCCTACTTAGTTGATATTTTCCCATCCAGCACAGGCTCTGGGCCTGGACCACAGGCCACAGTTAGTATCCTTGTCTGTCTAGATTCTTGTAGTCTAGAATCTTAGTTTTCCTTTGTCTTCCATATCAGTGACATTTTTGACAGGTAAAAGCTCCTTTCTTTGTTTAGCTGTTGTTGAGACAGTCTCCCTTAGCCCAGGCTGGCCTCCAGCTCCCTGTGTGGCAAAGGAAAACCTTGACCTCTTAATTCTTCTGCCTCAGCCTCCTGAGTGCCAGGATTACAGGCACATAGGTCATGCTTGACTCTATTTGTTTTTTAATAAACTCCTCAAAAGTAATTTTACAATGTATATGTACATATAATTACTAAAATATTTATTTATTTAGAAATAAGGCTTTTTAGCCCACACTGGCTTTGAATTTACTTTGTAGCCAATTCTGAACCTATGATCCTCCTGCCTCATCTCCCAAGTCTGGAATTATAGGCATACACCACTCACTGGCTTTTCCCCTCCTGGAGATCAGGTTTTTCTGTTATCCCTGGCTGTCTTGGAACTCGCTCTGTAGACCAGGCTGTTCTCTAACTCAGAGATCCACCTGCCTCTGCCTCCAGAGTGCTGGGATTAAAGGCACTCACCACCACCACCTGGCTTTTTTTTTTTTTTTTAAAGAGACTAAGTTTCAACCAGATGTGATAACTCATGCCTGTGCTAACCACAAAAGGATCAGAAGTTCAAGGTCGTTTTCAGCTACATTGACAGTTGGAAGCTACCCTGGGATACATAAGATCCCGTCTCAAAATAGCAGGGCAAAATACTGATATCTTTGCTTCTAACTGCTTCTGAAGTTTGCAATTATTGCAAAATAAAATGGATTCGGGGCTGGAGATACATTGGGTGGTTGAAAACACTTGCTACGTTTACAGAAGGGTCTCTAGAATACCCTTGGGGTGCCTCACCACTGCCTGTAATTCCGGCTCCTGCAGGTTTGCTATCCTTTTCTGGTCTCTGTAGGCACCTGCATTTAAATATGCAAAACTCCACAAAACACACAAGCATACACATGTAGCTTGAATCCTAATTGGTCTTAATAGTAAAAACCTGGAACCAGATATTGGGATAAATACTGAAAGATCAGAGAAGAGCACACACACACACACACACACACACACACACACACACACACACGCACAAGCACGCACGCACACGGCGCGCGCACACACACACACACACACACACACTCACAATATAGATAAATATTTTATAAAAAATAAAAGTTGAAAATAAACAAAAAGCCCACGAGACTGTTCGGCCATGGGAGATTATAAAGTGAAGCCTACAGTGAGTTTCTCTTTGAAGAAACCCTTGTAAAATTCCAAACACAAGATGGTTTCGTTTGTTTGACAGGAAAAGGAAATCTTTTCTATTTGGCTACAAAGAAGTTTTAAAAACTATGTTAAAACGCCTGGTGTGGTGATAAACTACAACCCCAGCCCTTGTGAGGCGGAGAGGAGAGGACTGAAGGTTAGAGGCCACCCAGGGCTCCATACCTAGGAAGGCCTGGTCTCAAACAAATAGAAAACAAAAAACGAAAACACACCCAAACCATAAGCAGTCAGAAAGAAAACAGGCATTATCTACCTATCATCTACCTACCTATCTACCTCTCTCCCTACAAATCCAGTTTCTTGCAATTACTGTTTGTTTTGGTTTTTAAGGCAGGGTCTCATGCTACAGACTGCAGTGGAACTCACTATGGTAGCACAGGATGGCCTGTAGCGATCTTTCTGTTGTGGCTTGGGAGTGTTGGATTACAGACTTGAGCTACTATCCCTGGCTATATTAGCAAATGTAAATGTCCTTGCCAGCTTCGTGTGTGTGTGTGTGTGTGTGTGTGTGTGTGTGTGTGTGTGTGTGTTGATGTTTCCAGTCAAGATCTCCCTGTATCTCAAACCTGGCTTTGAACTTGGTAAACTGCAGAGCCAGGCTCACTATGCCTTTGGGGTGTCAGCTCCCAATTACTTACACTCCTTTGTTTTCAGTGTAAATTGAGCAGTCCGATCCTAGCCTTTAATGGGGTTGTAGCATTTGCTTGCGCTCCCAGAGTCCACAACAGGAAGCAGCTACCTCTGGAGAAACTGGGAATGGGGAAGTAGGGAGATATTGGTTATTCTGTTAGAAAGAAAACATGAAAACATATTCATAAATATAGAACGAATCGTGATGATTAGCCTCAGGATGGAGAACTTGAATAGAGGATGTTAGTTTATTCAGATAAATAGGTAAGCGTTACAGATTCTGTGACCCTCTCCTGTGCCCCATCTCCCCACTTTCGCGCCTCTCTTGATTGGTATTGCTAATGAGTTATTTTCTCTCTCTTTTTTTAAACAGTCTCACGTAATCCAGGTTGGCCTTGAACTTGCTCTGTATCAGAGACTGGTCTTGAACTCCTCTGCCCCTCCCATTCCTCCCCTCCCCGACCCCCAGACAGGGTTTCTCTGTGCAGCTTTGCGCCTGTCCTGGAACTCACTCTGTAGCCCAGGCTGGCCTGGAACTCAGAGTGCTGGGATTGAAGGAGTGTGCCACTACTGCCCAGCCCCTCCCACACTTGAATTCTTGATCTTCCTGCTTCCACCTCCCAAAAGCTGGGATTACAGGCACATGCCATCATACCCACTGTACATAGAACATAGAACATCATACCCACTAAGTACATCAGTTCATTCTTGAAAATATTATCAGAGCTCTCTTTATTTAATATATTTTTCTTTAATATAACTGAGGCCTTTCTTCCACACCAATACTGCCAGAACCGATAAGGTCATGTGTGGATGGTAAAGCATCAGTGTTGTATTTCATGTTCTTGAATGGGACCCGTGGGCTTAGCTGGGCAGTGATGGTGCACGCCTTTAATCTCAGCACTCAGGAAGCAGAGACAGGTAGATCTCTTGTGAGGCAAGCCTGATCTACAGAGAGAGTTCCAGTACAGTCAAGGCTACATGAAGAACCCTGTCTCAAAAAACTAAAAACCAAGAACAACAACAAAAAAATAAAAGTTAAAAAAATCCACGGGCTTTCTTACCTTCATTTCTTCAGCAAAACATGAATGTAAACTAGAAAGTAGTCTAGGCCCCTCTGGGAGTGGGACTCCTCACTCCTCAACTCTGCTTTCCTCCTGAAAGTTTCCTTTCTTTCTTTTTAAACTTCATTTATTTTGTGACAGGGCTCCTGTAACCCAGGCTAGACTTAAACTCATTACATAGCTGAGAATGGCCTTGAACGTCTAACTGTGAGTTTTTGTTTTGTTTTACAAACTACTCATAGTCAATTCTAGGTCTTAAAGCTCTTAGAAGCAGGCCCAGGATGGAGTTATCCATGTACTTTGCAGAATAGTTATAGACAGACATTTGATCCACCAGTCAATACGATGTGGGTATTCTTGCCCTATACACAGGAGGAAACTGAGGCCGGGGAGGTCAGTTTAGAACCTCAGGCCTTGTAGCTAAGTGCATCAGTCAATCTAGATGGGGTGTAGAGAACTCGTCCAACTTGTACTAAGGCCCCGAGTTCAACTTCCAAAACTGCCAAAAGAAAAAGTAGAAAGCTAGAATCTGGGTGTGGTGGCACATGCTTTTGATCCTAGCACTTAGGAGGAAGAAGCAGGAAGATCTTTGTGAGTTCAAGGCCAGCCTGGTATAAACACACATAAAATTTTAAAAAGTTTTAAAATAAGTAGTAACTTTACCTCAGAATATTCTGAATACATAGCTGTCTTCATTTACTAATTTCTAGCTTTCTACAATTCTTTTGGAGACAAAGACTCAATATATGTCTATGGATGGCCTGGAACTTGCTACATAGACTAGGCTGGTCTTAAACTCCTAGAGGTCGGCTTGCCTCTGCCTCCCAAGAGCTGAAATTAAACACTTGAGCCACCGTGACCTGACAATGTCATCATCATTTATAAGCTCTACCAGCACATACAAAATCAAGCACATGTGAGGATTTCTTCAAGCGACATGCTTTGGGTAGTGGAGGAGCAGCTCTTTCTGCTGACGGAAGACTCAGATGATGACCTGTAGAAGTCTTCCAGTGAATTTACTCACAGTTTGAAGACATTTCCTTATGAGATACAGGTTTCCTTAATGATTGAGTGGTAACACGCACAATTACTTTAGGACTCTTAACACAGCCGGAGTTTCAGATTGAAGGCGAGAAGGAGTTTAGGTAGACAGTGAGAATGCCTGTTCTCCTGGGTACTGGATATGCCATGAGCTTTCTTTACATCATGTGTTCGGTAACTGAAGCCGCCGTTGCCTTGGGAAGCAATGACAATTTGAATGAGGTAATTTAAAGTGGACCATGGAAATCTGAGTGTAGTTGTCTGGGCAGTACACAAGATCTTGTGTCTGTGGCGCCTTGTACTTGGATAGTAGAGATCTGTTTTTACCTTCAGGGTAAACGACAAACAGGTAAGAAACTAAGTCCTAATTTAATGGCGGAATGTTTTTAAAAATAAATTTTGGCACAATGCCACGAAAAGAACAATTTAGTGACATTATGTGTGATTATTCTAAAAATATTGTTTGAATAGTTTCGTATTGGAGCAAAACGTAAGGTGCTTTCTAGAACTTCCAATTTCTAAAACTCATACTTTAAATGTAATTTAAGAATTCCAAATCCTGTCAAAACCAACCATTTAAGGTTTATTCCCAGTGGTCTTACAATTCCCATGCCCGGTTACAAATCTCAGTTACCTGTCACGAACTCCAATCGCATACATAAAAAACAAACAAAAACCAACCCCACCACATCCTTTTCCATCACAAGTGAAGGGGGTGTCTCTAATGTTGGAAATTGCTCACGCTTGGTATCCTGAACAGAAACCTAGTCTGGGATTTTTCTCACAGGCGTGACCTCTGCTCCTAGCAAGTCAATTGCCAGAGGGAGAAACAAGTGTCAGCCCAAAGGAAAACCCTGGTAGGGGATTTTCGTTTTATTTTATTTTTCTTTCTCTTTACAGCGCCCACTTTTGAGGAGGAGTCAAAGTCCTCGCCAGGAGAGCACCATCTTTCCCCCCACACCGGCCACCTCACCCCCAGCCCTTTCCTAAAACCCTCCTGGGAAGAACTTCCCCGGGTCACCCCGGGCTCCTCCCGGCCGCACTCATCCCCCGATCCCGCCGGGCTCCCTCGGCTCCGCCCGGCTCCGCGTCCCCAGGCCGGGCCGCCGGGGTCGCTCCGGGCTCCGGGCCGCGGCCCCCAGGTGCGGCGGGGGAGGGGCGCGGGGCGGGGCGGAGAGGAGGAGTGGCGCGGAGCGTGTGCGGCCGGGGAAGCCATTGCCTGGTTAATAGTTGCTGTTGCTGCACTTCCGCTTCTCTCCCAGCGAGAGCGAGACACGAGTGGCCAGGCCCAGCCGCAGCCGCAGCAGCAGCCGCCGCGGCGGCACGGAGCAGCCAGACACAAAGAGAGGTGCGGGGGCCCCCGGGGCGGGCGGGCGGGCGAGCCGCGGGGCCTGGGGCCGGGGGCGGGCGGCGTCGCCGGGCCGCGGGCAGCAGGGCCGGGCCGGGGGCGCCGAGGGCCGGACGGCGGGGATGGGGCGGCGGGCCGGGGCGGCGGGGACCGCGCGAACTGTCAGCCCGGCCGGATCCCTGCGGGGACCCGCCCGCCGGGGGCGCATTGTGCGCGCCGGCCTGCGAGCGCAGCCCCGCGTGGCCGGGCCTGGCCGGGCGCCGTGTCCCCGCGGCCCACGCGGCCCACGCTCGCCTTCCTCACCCACTCTCCCTGCCCGGCTCGTCCGGACCTGGCCGAACTCGAGCGGACGCCGGGAGGCCTCGGGGACGGCGGCGGCGGCTCCCGGCCCTCCCCGGGCCGCCCCCGCGCGATCGCGGCCCCCGCGTCCCTTCGGCCGGTGCGGCGGTGGGCCCCGATCCTCTGCAGGGCGGCGGGGGCGGCCCGGCCCGCGCCCTCCTGACAGCGGAGTTCCCTCTTTGCAGCGCCTGCATGGTCTGTGTTTCTGTTTTGTTTCCTCCCCCTGCAGGGGCCGTTCGCGGGGTGGGGTGGGGGGTTCGCTATGTCGGATGACGATTCGAGGGCCAGCACCAGCTCCTCTTCATCTTCATCCTCCAACCAGCAGACCGAGAAGGAAGCCAGCACCCCCAAGAAGAAGGAGAGTAAAGTCAGCATGAGCAAAAACTCGAAGCTCCTCTCCACCAGCGCCAAGAGGTATCCCACTCCTTTCTCCACAGGCGCCCTAGCTTCCCAGGTGCCTCGTGCTGCCTGTCAGGGAGGGTGGCTTCGACGACGACGTTCTCATGTGCCCTCTGGCAGGAAAACGGGGCATGGGAGTCCCACCTGTTTTCTCTCCAGCTTGCTGCTGGTTCTGGTTTGGTTAATACCCGTGTCCATATGCAGCAGTTGTGGCTGGCCTCGTCCATCTCTTGTGAAGTTCCAAGGATCCTCATTACTTTTATGAGTGACTCTGAATGTGATTTCAGAGTCCTCATCCTAGTAATCACGAATCTGTAACTTCCCGGAGGCTGTCATCCCTCGTAATTAAGGATACCTTCCCAGGAACTCAGTCAGTGAATTCTGACCTTCTCCCCTCCTCACCTGTTGCAGGGACGATGTTTTCTGAATAGAGTCCCCCCCCCCCCCCATAACTTGCTTAAGGAATAACCAACTATGTTCCATTAGTGGTTAAGAAGTTGAGGTGATTTTTTTTTTTTTTTTTGGTGGGATTGAAAAGCTTTTTCTGGTTTGGGGCAGATGAACGAGTCAATAAATGACTGTAAAATGATTATTTCAGGTCTTTTGGAGATTTTTTTTTTTTCTTTTTTTTTCTGTTTAAGAACTTCAGTTCCATAGTTTTCAGGGAGACTTTGTTGTTGCTGTTTTATTAGACAGGGTCTTATTCTTATAGCCCAGGCTGGCATTGAACTCATAGCACAACTCCTGTCTCAGCCTCCTGATCACTAGGATTACAGGAGTGAGCCAGTCACTGTACCCAGAGTTAGTCCCTTTTGTAAAAAGACAGGTGGATGGATACTTTGCCTCTGTCAACCTTAAGTAATATTCTTTGATCCCTGTAGTCCTTAAAATAGGACTAGCAGATACCTGGGAACCCCCTGACATCCATATCTTTTCATTGACTATGAATAGTTGGCCATAGTAAGGGACAGAAGCTGTGGGGTAGGTGGGGGTAGCATTCTTTAAAGAATTTTAATGAAATGGGACGTCTAAATGGCTTTGGCTCTCTCTGCGGAGTAGTGATCCTGGAGCCCAGAGACTGACAGTTCCTTCTTGAAAGAGACTTGGGATGCTGTTTTAGTGACCTAACTGGACTGATGTAGTGACTTCAGCCCATTTTAAATAGCTAGTGTTCAGGTCTGGAGAGAAGTGTCGAGATGCCTTGGTAAGATTGCTCTCATTTTCAAAGGGTTGGTTTGATTGTATCTCAGGCTCTGGTTTTAACTGGTCCTCTTTGATTAGCCCCACCCATGTGAGATCTCCCAGAGCCTCAATTCTCCCCTTCTTGCCGAGGATGGCCCTCTCTCCCAGCCAGCACTCTTAAGCTCTCCATCCTCGTTTGACTTTTGACCTGCCCCTTAGGTCAGTGGAGCTTTTGTGTTTCAGTGTGTTTGGACCATACTAGGAGGAAAATGGACAGGCATCAAAAAGTAGTTTGCTTTTTGGTCACTGAAAATGATTGGATTTCCCCATGGATACAGTTTGTCTATTTATGCTAAGGAAGTTAAAAACTTTGTTCTGGGCATGGTGGTACAGGCCTTTTATCAACTCAGCCCTTGGAAACAGAAGCAGGCAGATGGATTTCTTGGGAGTTCAGAGTCAGCCTGTTCTATATAGAGAGTTCCTGGAGGTCAGGGTATAGATAGGGAGACTGTGTCTTCAAAACAAAATGCCAAACAAAAAATGCAAAAACAAAATAAACTTTATTTGGTAGTTCAGATGGTAGCATACTGGCCTAGCATGCATGAAGCCCTGGGTTCAGTCGCCAGTACCATGAGGCATGGTAGAGAAGGCCTGTGATCTCAGGGCTTTGCCAGGCTGGAGGATCAATTCAGTCATTCTTGGCTACACATATTTGAGTTGGAGAAAGGCTCTGCTGTAGTCAGGGTCTCATGTAGACCAGGCTCAGCAATCTGAATGACAATGGATATTCCCCTTCCAAAGGTTTTTGGAGGATAGGAAGAGGCCAGCTATAATGTAAGGAGCACTGCCATTTTTAGCTGGCACGTCTTCCCCAGTGAAAGGGAAAACACACTGAGTAGTGACTGGGGAAGCCCTACCCCCAGAAAACCTTGGGAAACAGAGAACCATCCATTGTCCTTTGGATTGCCGGCCTGAGAGACCTTATTTGGAAACAGCTAGTAAAGAAACGCTGGAAGCAGAACTAGAAGGTGGGAAAGAGTACATAATAATTTGCCTGCAAACTGACATGTTTTTGTATCTCTTAATGCAGCACACTTAGATTTCTAGATACCTTGTTGAAACAGTAGCTATTTGTGTTAAAGCGGAGCTGAGGTTAACAGGAAAAGACAAAAAGGAGAGAATGAAAGGGAGACAGACGGTGTTTGATGCACAGCCTGCTCTGCATGGTTGGTAGATGTAGAACATCTGAATACAGTGGTTTGGAAGGTGGGTACTGCCCATGGAATGGGAAGGGGCATGTGTACCAGGAGGTGGTGTGAAAATGCAACCAGAATCGACAGACTAAGGGGTTCTTTCACTGTGGAAGAAAGCACCAGTGGAGAGCTGGGTTCACTCATGGGACTGGCCTTTGAATCACTTGCAGATCTTGCTCTAGAAATGGTGCATATCGTGGTGTTTAAGATTATGGGTATTTAGCCTGGTGTTGCCCTTTAAAAAAATTATATCATAATTTTATTTTGTGTGTATTAGTGTGGTGTGTGTGTTCAAGCGTATCAAGGCACATGTGTGGAGGTCAGAGGCCGAATTGCTGGAGTCGGCCGTCCTTCCATGTGTGGGTCCCAGGGAGTGGGCTGGGGTCATCATGTAGGCTGGCCAGCACCTTTTGCTGCTGAGCCATCTCATTAGTAGTCCATTCCTCTGTATTTCACCCTCTGGGTACTAAAGGAGCAACTGTCTTTACAGCTCTGAAGGAGGACATGTTTGCTTTCTAACAGATCTGAAAATGGTCAGTTCCAATAGGTGCAAGAATCTGGAAACTGATGCTCCAGACTTCAGTGTAACATCCTGACGTGAATGAAACGTAGATGCAGCTGTATAGGCACTGAAATGCTTACTGGGAGCGGTAGAATTTGGGAGGGCACTAGTAGATGTCAGTAGAGACCGGGTGTTCTAAACTGGACCCCATTTGTAGGGACCGGAAGTGCCCTTCAATAGGAAAGTTTGAAGAACTTCCCCAGTCACCACTCAATTTGTTTTTCCTTTTAGCGTGGAAGAAGTGCCTGCTAAAAATGTCAGTGCGTTATAGCTGGCCTCTTCCTACTCTCTGAAAACTTTCTTTGGAAAGGGAAAAACATCCATTGTCATTGAGATTGCCGAGTTGCGTGTGTGTTGGCTTTATTTTTACTACCGAGCCGGCTTGGTGGATTTTTTTTAAGTTGTAACAGCCTGTTAGGAGGAGAAGTTATAAAAATAGTCTCCCTTTAGGAGAAGCAGCTTAAGGCCCCAAAGTTGGTCCTGTAGTTGGTGCCCTAAGCGCTTAGGTACGCAGAAGACAAAGGCCGGGCTGTGAACTGTCAGTGGCTTCGGCCTAGGGCTGGGGGATGGGCTCTTTGTGCGGGGGGCCGTGCGGGGAGCGGTGCGGGGCCCCGGGCGGGCTCCGGGAAGTTAGGGGCCGGGGCGGGCGGGCGCAGGTGTCCGCTGCACCTGTGCGGGCCGCCGCCGGGGGTCCCCCGCCCTCAGCTCCACCCTGCACTTCCTGGACCGCCCGACCCTTGACGGTGGCGGTCACTAGGGCCCCAGCGGCCATGTTGCCGTTGCCGGGAGGTCACTGCTCCTGGGTGCAGGTCCGGGTCTGAGGAGCACCGGCCTGCGGGGGCGCCGGTGTGCGGGGCCGGGTGCCGCTGTGCGGGGTCCGGCCTGCGGGGGGCGCCGGTGTGCGGGGCCGTGCGCCGCTGTGCGGGGTCCGGCCTGCGGGATCGCTGCTGTGCATGGGCCCGGGCTCTGGGAAGGGGCTGGCATGCGGAGTCACAGAGTTTGGGGACCAAGAGGCCTGGCCCTGGCCAGGGAGGAGGGGGACAATAAGGGGACCCAGGTCGGGGAGTCCCCAGAGCAGGCTCACCTCAGGATGATGACCTCCATTCACGGGTGAGGTGCCCAGAAGGTTGGGGAAAACTGCAGTGGAGAAATTTTTAAATTGTTTAAGTGGAAAACACCCAGGACTACTGCCCCGGTGCGTTTGGCAGTATTGAAAGCCCCAAGCTGTTGAGGGTGGGAGAGACCTCAAGCTGCTCCCCTGCACTGGAAAGTCTCCCCAGCCTGGGACCTCTGGGTGTCCTCTCCTCCCTCAATGTATGGAGTAAGGTGGGCTGCCAGACCTGGTTCTGGGAGGGGCCTCCAACTAACTTTCTGTTTCCCGATCTCCCAGGATCCAGAAGGAGCTGGCAGACATCACTTTAGACCCTCCACCAAACTGCAGGTGAGCTGCCTATGGATTGTTGTCTTCTTAAAATTCTCCTAACTTCTCTTGTGTTTTCTGTTATTGAATTTTGCTTCTCCTCTATGGTCTGTGCTTGTTTGGTGCTAACATCAAATGTCCGATGAAATGTATTGGTATGCTGTGGGTGTGGTATGCAGCAAGCTAGGAACTGTTGGGAAGTACTGGACTCACGTGGAGGGGCACTTGTGTCTATGAAACAAACAGCAGAGTTAAGGTGAAGGAGTACCCCTTTTGTAAGCTAGCAGTGGGGGATGTTAGCCTTTACACGCACGACTTCAGAAATTGCTCTGCTGGAATCAGCTCATTACAGGTCACTGGAGCTTGGAGTTAAAGCAAACACTAGATCCTCAGACTTACTCGTTGTAATTTTGTATTGGACTTTTGGCAGAGCAGTTCAGGAAATAACTTGTGGCTTTAATAGAATAATTTTGTTTTAAATTATAAAATTAAACTCTTAGAAGATGATGTTTTTGTTGATATTGTGTAATACAGACTGAGTATATATGTGTATGTGTAGCCAGCTTCCAAAGGATGTGTTGACCATTGGCTTTGTTTAAAATTGTCAGTTTTGCATTTTTGAGTCAAGGTGGAAAGAAGTTGTGATTGTTTGTCTAAATTGATAGTTTTAGAACCTGGTTCAGCCTTGAATGGAAGGCAAGATTTCATTGGTGCTTTAAATTTACAGGTAGGAGTTACTGGCAAATACTTACTAGATATACCCAGTGAGTATGTGCAAGCATTCAGGATGGAAGCTAAGTGAAGCATTTGGCTTTTAACACTCATGTTTTAAAACCATGACTGGTGGATTAAAAGCAAAATTGAGTGTTGCTGTTTCGTTGACTGTTGTTATTCTGTGTGTGTGAATGCTTGATGTGTACATGTAGAAGTTAAAAGACAACTTTGTGGAGTTGATCTCTCCTACTTTTATGAAGGTTTTAGGGATCAAACTTAGGTTGCCAGGCTTGAGCTGTAAGCATCTTCCCCACTGAGCCATCTGGGCTCACCCTAGTGATTCTATTTTGTATGAATTTGTTAATGCTGATCAGATTTGTGATACTTTTTGAAATTTTGTACTGATTTGTAAGAGAGTCATTTTTGAGTATTAGGACTTTTTTTTTTTTTAAAGACATTGTCTCAAACTTGATATGTAACTGAGGATGACCTCAAGTTTCTGATCCTCCTGTCTACCTTCTCCTCAGTGCTAGCATTACAGGTGTGAGCTACTATGCTGGCTTTATGCCAGGCTAAACTCGAGGGGCCTTGTGCATGCACCCTACCAACTGAGCTACATTCCCAGGGAGATTCTTTGAAACTGTGTTCTTTAACTGAGCCCCCAATTATTCTCTAGGATTTCTTTTGTAGCTAATATATCTTTTCAATGGTTGAGAAAGTGGAGGAATACTAAGCTGTCTAGATAAAAGCCCGAAGCTTGCCTTGGTTGTTTGTGTGGACTCACGGACGGTCCCTGCGTTAGGTCTGTGCCATAGCTGCCACTACTGTTGGTGTTGTCTCCCCTGTGTGTGTCTCCTGTAAGTTCAGACGGCTTTAGCTGATCAAATTATAAATCATAGTTTCAAAACTAGCACCACTTATTAAAACATAAATGGCTTTCCTGTGAATAAGTGCTATCAAATTTGAACTGTAAACAGTTTGGAGATTTTCATGAAATTGTCTTTTAGAAGCAGGATGGTACACTTGAGCCTCTTGTAGCAGGGTTCATCGGTGAGAGGCTTGTGTTTCTGAAGCATGAAGGACATTTTCTCTTCGTAAATTCCTCATATTGCCCCTTCAAGCTGAAACCTTGGAGCATTCCCGGTGGCTGGGGATGATCTACACTGCATGGTGGGGTGATAAATCTTACTACACTTAAACATTTTGGGAGGAGTGTGATTTCCAAAAACATACTAGGTATCTTTATTTTGTAAAAAAAAAAATAAAATAAAAAAAGTATATATTATGCTGTCCTTTACAAATAACAAATGCTTTAATTTCTGGAGATACTCCCTACTAGACCTTTTAACTCAGTGGTTCTAAATCTCCCTAGTGCTGTGACCTTTTAATACAGTTCTTCATGTTATGGTGACCCCTAACCATAAAATTATTTTTGTTGCTACTTCATAACTAATTTTGTTACTGTAATGAGTAATGCAAATATCTGATATACAGGATATCTGGTATGCAACCCCTGTAGAGGGTCCTTTGATTTCCCCCAAAGGAGTCTCCACCCACAGGTTGAGAAAGAACTGCTGTTTGAAATTATAGGAATTTGAGTTTCTATTTTTATTGCCTCCTGTGTTACCACCTTTGCTGTGCTGTAGTTTCTGTTCTGGACTCTTGTCTGAGTTTGGTTTTACATTATTATGTATAGGATTTAAAACCAGTTTTTAAAATAACTTATTCGTTTTGTCTGTGTGTGAGCATGCACATGTACCACAGCATGTATATGAGTGTCAGGAGAACTTGCAGGAATCCTGCCATGTGGGTCTTAGGGATTGAACTCGGGTATCTGTTGAGCCATCTCACCTGCCCCTCTATAAGAGTTAATTATTTCATATCTTGATGGCCTTTATTGCTGGAGACAGAATAGATAGTTTAGCTTAGATGGTTTTTTAAGTTAGCTTCCAAATAAGATGTGTGAATTAAATGATATACTAATTTTTTTCTGGTGTTACCTTCCACATAAGAACTCAGTAGTTCCTAGTGAAATTGTAATTTCATCAATTATAAATCATATTGAATAAGCTAAATGATTGGTTTCCATTTTACAATTTTTTTTTGGTTTTTCAAGACAGGGTTTCTCTCTGTAGCTTTGGAGCCTGTCCTGGACTAGCTCTGTAGACCAGGCTGGCCTCGAACTCAACAGAGATCCACCTGGCTCTGCCTCCCAAGCTCCCAAGTGCTGGGATTACAGGCGTGCGCCGCCGTCGCCACCACCACGACCCGGCCTCATTTTACAAATCTTAGATATAGTTTACCCTTTCTAGACATAGTTTACCTGTCTAGAACTTCTTTTAGGCAGCATTCAGTTTTAAATTCAAACACATTACTTTCTTAAAACATGTCAAGTGGCACACAGCATCCTCTCAGTGGCCAGCTCCTCTTATACATAAGAAGTCCACGTGTGGCGGGCGGGGTGTGTGTGTGTGTGTGTGTGTGTGTGTGTGTGTGTGAGTGTGAGTGTGTGTGAGAGAGAGAGAGACACTGTGCTGCTGTATTTACTAGTCTCCGTACTTGACTAAAAAGTTTGGATTTAAAGTTACTAAATTTCAAAGCTTTATGTGAATTTCATTTGCTAAATACGTTGTATGAGAAAAGGTAGTAATTAGTGTTGTGTATTGTAGTGAATAAATTAATTTTTAAAAAAATTATGTGTACACATGTTTATGAGTATAGGTGTATGTATGTGTATGTGGCTAATGCCCATGGAGGTCACTGATTGATCCCCTGGGGCTGGAATTAGAGATGGTTTTGAGCTACCTATCATGGGTTCTGGAAATGGAATTTGGGTCCCCTTACATATCAGCAAGACTCTTAACTACTGAACCATCTCCAGCCCTGGAAACTTTTAAAAATATAATTTGCTTTGTATTGCCATGTAAGTTAAATTCTTACTTTCAAACATCAAGCTATTTAGTATTGTGTGTGTGAGTCTCTCTCTCTCTCTCTCTCTCTCTCTCTCTCTCTCTGTGTGTGTGTGTGTGTGTGTGTGTGTGTGTGTATGTGTGTGTATGTATGTACGTATGTACCTAGTGAATGAAATATTTCTGCAACTTACCATGCATTTAGTTATGCTTTTTCTCTATCATTGGCTGTATTCTTTTAGGGAAAAAAAATACTGTTGTGGTTTTTGTAATGATTCCATACAGCTTGGCTCTATTTGGGATGGAGAAGTCTGTGCTCTAGATAGCTCATGAACTTCAGGCTGCTGGGATCAGTTTTGTGGTGCTATTTGTAGCTTACAGCTCATCCTTTGCTAGTCAATTAAATTATAATTGTAACTTAAATTCTGAACATGAATGTCTTTGGACAGTAAGTTTACGTATTATAACTGGCATATTTGCCCAAGTCTTTCCTACTTTAGTTCTGTTTAATTGGAACATCTGTATTATAAGTAAGCCTGTAGTGTAAGTAGAAACCTAAAATTCAGAATTTTTGGTTAATGTTATTTTAGGTAAAAGTATTTTGAGACATCATTAAGCATTTTAAGCACAAGGAGAGGGTAGTAAAAATAAATTTTCCTTCATATAATTTTATTATATTTGACCAGTGTTTTTATTTTATTTTACTTTATTTAAGTATGTTACATCAAGATCTTCCCCACCAAGAGCTGTACGTAATCAGATAAAGTTGTTTTTAGGGTGAGTTGAAGTGAAGCAACATTATTTAAAAAAAATGTCTTTATAATTCTCAGCCTTCTTATCTTTCTCTGCTGAAAGGACCCAGTGCTTTGCTTGCCTGCCTTAGAATGCTGGAAAGCCCAGCCTTTTGTTTTGAGACAGTCTCATATAATTCAGGCCGACCTTGAACTTGCTGTTTAGTGGAGGATGATTTTGAACTCCTAATCTTCCTACATCCACCTTCCAAGTGCTAGGATTCCTGGTTCATGCTAGCACACCGTTGTTTTTGAGACAAGTTCTTGCTGTCTCAAAATTCCAGCTTTGAATTTGTGGCCCTCTTGCCTTTCCTCCTGGTGAGGACTCATTAATCATCACAGTTGCTATATTAAATGATGAACTCATTGGAGCTGGATAGTGTCAGTAGGGGTACAATGTTGTAAATGTAATTAATGTTACTGAATTGTATACTTATAATGGTTAAAATGCTGAGTTATATGTAGTGGGTTTGTACATGTAAAACCCATAGGGGCTGGAGAAAAGATGGTGAGGACTGGAGTTTGTTCCCAGCTCCTGTATAGGAGGATTCAAAACCACCTGTCATTCCTGCTCTAGGGCACCTGCACTCCCACAGAAACATACACATCAAATACATCTTTAAAAAACTGTTAAAAACACAATTATTGTTAAAATATTGGAGACTTTTTTTTTGAGACAGGGTTTCTCTGTGTAGCTTTGCGCCTTTCCTGGAACTTACTCTGTAGTCCAGGCTGGCCTCGAACTCACAGAGATCCACCTGCTTCTGCCTCCCAAGTGCTGGGATTAAAGGTGTGCGCCACCACTGCCCGACTGTTTTTTTTTTTTTTTTTTTAAATCCTTATAGCTTAAAAGATGATACTGGTTTTAGAGATTCTTGTAAAGGTGCTGATATTCTCTGTTACAAACCTTGAGTGCTTATTGGGTATGAAAAGGAACTACTTTCAAGTGGTTCATAATCTATTAAAGGTTCTAAGAAATGTAGAAATGTGAAATATTGAGGTAATAACTGCCAGTGCCATGCTGTGGAGATTCAGGGAAATAAGAGATGGCTTTGCCCTGGGTGTGAGGGCCAGGGCTGGAACACTTGGGCATCTGGGAATTGGGGTGAAGAGTGAAGAAGCATAGACTCGGTGGAGGAAACAGCCAGCAAATGTGGCAGAGGGCAGGTAGAGAGGGTTGTCTTGTGGTGGGTAAGCCTTTGGCTCCAGAGTGCAGAACAAGTGGAAGGATGCCATTGTAATAAGAGAGAAAATCTGAGTTGCTCTGTCAGGCCAAGACCTTTGAATTTCATTTTGTAGACATTAGAGAATCTTTGAAAGTTTTGAGTGGGAAATGCAATTTCTGTGGAACAATTTGGACAGAGGCAATGATGGCATAAAGTTGGGTAGGAAGCAGTAGGCTTAGAGTTGGCTGCTGTAGTGTGGGTAGGCACCAGAGAGGGCTTGGAAAACAGTAGCCTTCAGAGTAGAGAAGGAAGGAGGCAGAACGCAGAAGAATGAGGAAACATGGATGCTGAAGTTCTGGGTTTGGGGGCAACTGGTAACTAACATCAAGAGATAGGACAGCAAAAGTGGCTTAGGGGAGGGAGGCAAAGTCTCTCTCCAGAGTTGTGGATCATATGCAATGCCCAGCATGTTGCTGCCACTGAGTATGCCATCAGTAAATGTTTGTAGTTTGGTAGTCTATTTGAGTTTATTATTAATCAATATTGAACTCTGAGATCTGCCTGCTTTTAGGTAAGATTAGGCAAATTAAGTAGGTTAAAAATGTCCTAAGAGGCAAGGACAATGACTTAAGTCTTTGATTCCGACCCCACGTGTTTCCCCTAACTTTTCAGTTTGAAGATTCCAGAGCTACAGAAGACATTGGGAGAGTAGTGTAGTGCACACTCACTGTCTGTAAAAACAAAAGCCAAAAAACTTCATGTTTGTATAGTTTATTGTTGCTGTGACAAATACTGTGACCAAAAGCAACTTAGAGTAGAGAAGGGTTTATTACAGTCCATCACTAAGACATGTCAGAGCAGGAACTCCATTAGAAACCTGAGGCAGGCCTGCCTACTATTCCACACTGCGTCCATTATCTCTGACCAGGGAAACACAGTAGAAGCCATAGAGGAGTTCTGTTTGCTGGCCAGGACTACTTGCCTAGGGATTGTTGCCACCTACAGTGGGGATGAGCCCTCCTGTATCAATCAACAAGACAGTCAGTCCCCACAGGCAGTTCGATCTAGGTAATTCCTCACTTGAGACTCTCAGATGACTCGAGGTTGTCAGAATGACAGTTAAAGTTAACCAGGACATGTGCTTTTTCGTTTACCTATTGCAGGGTGTGAATGAATGCTGCTTCCATGCAGTGGTTTAGTGTGTTGGAGTCAGGTCTAAGGGTCTCAGCAGAGGTCCCAAGGCTGGAGGTAGCTTTGCAAGTCTATGTGAGTCTTGAAAGTTTTGTGATGATAGAGAGAATGAAATTTGCTGGGAAGAAGGAGAGCACTAGGGATTGCGTTCTAAAAGCTGGTTGCGTACCCTAGTTACAGCACAGGGAAGACTAAGGCAGGAGGACCATGTGTTTGAGGCAACCCTGGACTCATAGCAGCTCCAAATAGAACTGTGTTCCCGGGGTCTATGCAAATGAAGGACAGGTAGGGACGGAAGCCCTGGAAAAGGAGGAAGCAAAGAGTCAGGAGGAGCCACCAAGGCTCTGGGAGAAGAGAAGGAACTTCAGCCACTTGAGTTTTTAAAATGTACCAGCTATGAGTGTGTTTTCTATAGACCATGAGGGGAAGCAAACAGAGAAGGATGGAGGGCAAGAAGGAGATGGAGCATTTTCAAACAGTTCTAAAGAAGGTGGTAGAGTGTGGAGTTGAGGCTGTTGGCAGAGAGCATTTCTTTGAAAAGCTGACAGCCTGAAGTTTTGGTGGTAGGACAGCTCTCTCCTGGCTTGGAAGCATCTCTTGTGGGTGAGGCGGAGCCTCCAGCCCTATGTAGAGCTACGAGCAGTAGGATCTACCTCCTGCTTGTTCTTTCCTGGGAGACTTTAAGCTCCTTGAGAAAAGGGGATTGTTCTGTATCACCATGTCTGGTGCCTGAGAAATGGTAGATCATCAGTGTGTATTAAATTAACAGACACAAATGACTAATATAGACCCGATGGGTGACCAGTCATCTTCTTACATTCTGTAGGAAACAGTGGGAGGAGCTGGGGAAATCGCTGTCACAAAGGGTTTCACAGCTGTGAAAGGCCCCAAGTATTGTTGGCAGTTTGGGCCCTTCCAGAATCACAGAGGAACTGGACATCAGTCAGGGTGATTAAAACAAAACAAAACAAAGATGTGATCTGTTCTTCAGACTAGGCTGGTAATGTAATAGAGAAAATAATGTATCTATGGTGCACGTTTCCATTTTATAAAGTTGCCTGCAAAGAGCACTGCTAATAGGGATGCTAAGTAAGTTGGATTCCTGTATCTTAAAGCTGGTCCAAACAGTTGTTAGAGGTGCTGGGACTAACCCTCCAAAGACATCTGATACCCTCCTTGTCACCAGTAAAGTGAAACAGGGCTTTCATAAGAAACCCATTCTTACTCAGCCCCTCTCCTAGCCATGCTCCCCAGTGAAACAAAAGGCCGGGCACCTGGTGCGGCCGTCCTACTCACCCTCTGGACAACCTCCTCCTCTTGGAGGCTAGAAGCTCACCAGGCCTCTGTGTGAGGCTTGCTATATTCCAGAAACTGCTGTATTCATGCCACTCTTACTTTAACATATGCACGTGACTGAATGGCTCTCCAGAATCCCTATCTCTGTTCATGGAGGGAGGGAAGCCTTTGGAAGGCCAAGGTGATGTGTCCCGCCCTGCTGGGACAGTGCATGAGACTGTCCTGAAAAGATAACGGAAAGCGTTCCTCAGTTTGCTGTTGGGACAGGGTCCTGCTCAGAGTTGTTAAAACCCAGTTCTGTCTGCTTGTCAGAGAATGTGTTGCCTTCCATGTGACAGGTTGGCTAAATGGCAGATGAGAAGAAAGGGGCTGATGTCATCTAGCTTTGTGTAGTGTCAGAAGCAGCTTGACCACTGGAATCACATCAGACTTCACCTGTCTGACCTTAATAAAGAATGTTGTGGTCTCAGGAGGGCTCTTAGCATTGATGTGATGGTCACTAATATTGTCAAGACTATTGGGAGAAATCCAGAGTCTGTTTAATGGGTAAAGGAATTTATTAGGGAAAACTCGCTGTACAGAACAGAATAGTCGCAGGTTCTGGAACACTGTTCAGGCCGCCTGACTTAGTGCTGGCTCCAGAAACCGAGGGGGGGCTGCTGCCTGCATCTCAGGTCTTCAGGGTCCGTGAGGCCACTTCCCAGGGGCATGCACTTAAAGGTCATAGGCAGGTGGAGCAGCTACCTGCTGCATCTCTAGGGGCGGTGCTTCAAGGTCATAGACAGAACTGCCACCCACTGCACAAGACCTTAGGCATTTGTGCCTCTTCTAACTGATAGATAGAAAATTGATGTGGGATGTACCCCTAGTACATCGTAGAGAAAAAGACATTGGACTTGACGTGTAATATCATAACTCTAATTCACCACTTGGGAGTCTGAAGCAGGATTGCCTTGAATTTGGGTGTAGCCTGGGCTATAGAGTGAGTGAGATTCCTACCTCTAAAACAAACAAACAAAACTAGAAAAAAGTAGTTTGTGCTGGGCAGTGGTGGCACACACCTTTAATCCCAGCACTTGGGAGGCAGAGACAGGTGGATCTCTGAGTTCAAGGCCGGCCTGGTCTATAGAGTTTCAGGACAGGCTCCAAAGCTACACAGAGACACCCTGTTTCAAACAACCAGGGGAGGCGGGTAGTTTGGGATAATCTTACTAGGAGGAAAAACAATAGATGTGTTCCATCTGATAATTGTACCGAGTGGCAGCAAGATGATCAAATCAGGTCGCTGAAGCAGTGAACTGTGCTGGGTAGGGCCTTAACCAGAGTTTTTGTCTACTGTGAAACTTGGACTTTAGTAAGTGTCTTAATTAAGGTGTTTATTGCTGTGATAAAGACCCTCCAACTTGGGGTCACACTCTGGAAGTCAGCGCAGGGACTGAAATGGAAACCGGGGAGGAATACTGCTATCTGGCTTGTTTCTTCCTCACGGCTTGCTCAGACTGCATTGGAGTGGGTAGCCAGTTGGGTGCCAGATATTGGCGAAATTATTAAGGCCACTTCATATAGTTAAAAAGGAGGTTTATTTATTGTGGGATAACTTAAAAATGAAGCGATAGGTAGGTTGTAGGGTCTGGCAAAGGTATGGCGCAGTCCGGCGGTGTTCTCTGGAGAATTCTGCTCAGTCTACCTCTAGCATCCATGGTCCAGGAACCAAAAAGATCCCTCCCATCTCAATCGATCCTGTGTCTTCAGTGTCCTCTCTTGGCCCCGCCTTGTAGGCGTGACCATTACCGAAGCCTCAGTGGGGGTTGGAACTTCCAGGCCAAGGCTGGAATGTCTACCTACTACACTGCATCATTACACAACTTAGAACACCTGCATAGTGATGGCACCACCTACAGTGAGCCTAGGTCTTCACACATCAATCATTAACCAAGAAAATACTCTGGCTTGCCCACAGGTCAGCCTGGCAGGGGCATTTTCTTAATTGGGGTTCCCTCTTCCCAGATGACTCTTGTATCAAGATGACATAAAAACTATCCAGCACAGTGGGCAGTACAGACAACAAGTCAAGGATTTGTACACTTTGTGATGGCTGGTAGGAAGGAAAATCATGGAGTATAGTGATAGAGGATCGTTGAGTGGCTGGGGGCAGGGTGGGGGATTACCTGCAGAAGGCTTGTAAATGTACTTAAGCAAAGACCTCAGAGTTGAGAAGAAAGGAAGAAGCTAGGGAAAAGTCCTGTAAGAATATTCCAGCGGAGGTCCAGTGAGGGAAGCCAAGAGATTCAGGTCCAGTAAGGAGTTGGGGAAGCCCTTCTTGGGTTTTGAAGCTAGAAGTGGTGTGAGGACTTTTCTTCCCCTTCAGGTATGTGGAGCACAGTTGGGGAAGGCGTGAGTGGAGGGTAGTGCTGGGTTTCAGGTGACAGGTGGGGAAGGGAGTAGACCTGGACCTCTTTGGGTTGCACTTGGGAGTTAGGAGACAGCGGCATAAAGGGCTCTTCCAGTTTGTGGGTTTGCTGTTGGCTAGATGGCGGTGACTTTTTGTGATAATGAGGAACCTGGCACAGAGCCCGGCTGTGTGTGTGTACAGGTCAGACTGGAAATGACTGCTCGGACAAAGTATGTGTGAGATTGGTTCCCACCAGGCATCCAAACTAAGTGTCAAATAGAAGGTAGATCCAGGGGATTGGAACTCAGGAATATTTTGGAGCCATTTGGGAGACCTCACTGTGCTGAGTCTTGTGACTAGGAAAAGCCCGTGGCTCACCCTGAAAGGGATAAAAGGAGAGCTCTTTGAGTGGAGCTGAAGCATTTGCTGACATTTAGATGTTGCTAATAGAAGCCAAGAAGGGATCAGAAATGGTGCCTGGGAAGTGTTCCGAGTTGAGTGGTCACCAAGTCTAAAATGATGCCTAGTGGGCACATAGGAAGGTCAGCAAGTAATCAGTGGGCATCACACCTTCAGGTTGATGGAGACCACATTACACAGATCCATGTTAGATAACAAAATAAAGGGGATGATTTTCAATTAAAATAAAAAGATGTTTCTGTTCTTCTCTATTAAAAGATTTTGTTGTATTTATTCAGAAAAGTGATTAGTTATTGGTGAGATTTATTTTTACTTGTGTGTGTGAGAGAGAATAAGAATGGATGAATATATATGCCACATAAATGCAGGTACTCACCCAAAAATGTCCAGAAGGGAGTGTTAAATTCCCTGAAGCTAGAGTTTTATAGGTAGTGTTGACCTTCCCAGTGCAGGTACCCGGGTCCTCTAGAAGAGCTTTACGTACACACTCCTAACCACCCCAGATTTTATTTTTGAGAGAAGGTCTCACTCTGTAACCCTAGCTGGCTTGGAGCTTGTAGACCAAGGTAGCCTGGAACTTAAAGATGTCCTCACGCTTCTGTCTCCTAGCACTGGGTTTAAAGGTTTGTGCCACCATGCCTGGCTTCCCAGGGTCCTAAAACACCTGGTAAGCATTCTTTTTCTCTTGAGCCACCCATACCAACTTCACATTATGCAGGCACTCTTGGTCTTGCTTGATTTCATTCATTTGGGTAACACTTGGAAATGTTTGGGGATGGGAGTTGGGGTCACAGATCCTTAGATGCTGCCTGAGGAACACAGATAGAAAGGGGAACCACAAGTGTCTGTCTGCAGAGGGCTTTCACTACAAAAGTAATTTAAATTTCTCCCATTACCACAACCCTGCCATCTCTGTGGGAATACATTTCACTTTTTAAACATAATTTACTGGAATTGGTGTTATAAAATTTATTTCTTGGCAGACTTTACTAGAGTATATTTTTCCTAATAGAAGATCATTCAATTGGTTTACATAAAAGACCCTCAAAAAAAAAAACACATTTGTTTCATTATAAGCACCCAAGAGGATTTCTAAAACATGAGTGATAACTTTCCTCTAACCTAAGTAAATATTTCAAAATAAGTATTTGTTTAGTGCTTATAGTAACGTGTGCACAGAGCCTGGCAGTGGGCTGCAGCCTCATGCTGTGCTGCATTACCCTTTGTCTTGTGGGCACCGCCCGCCTGGGGAACATCCATGGCCACATCACTGCCTTCTTCAGTGAGGCTGGCGCAGTACAGTCCACACGGTTCTTGTCCCAGCTGGCACCTGGAATTGGTGTCCATCCTCTCCATGGATTCTGTGTCCCCCAGAACACACTTTCTCCTATATGTTACTGTTGCCTGCTTATGTATGTGGACATGCATTCTATATTGCCTGCAAGTTAAAACGTGTTTGTGGGAAAAGTAAAGGTATTCTGACCTTCAGCCAAGTGTTTTCAGATGGGAAGGACCAGCTCTCCCTCCCTTCCTTGACTCAGTTTCCCTATGAGCTGTGCATTAGCAGGGAGTTGTGGAGAAGTGTTCTTTACTGTGGAGGCTTAGCACCCAGAAAATTAGAGGCCATTGTCTCCCTCTGTCTGCTGATGATGGCTGGTGCTGTCTTATTTTCTTTTCCCAGAGCCACCACTGAGACCTTTCTCCATTTAGTGCCTTGTTACCATCCAACTGTCATTGCTTTCCACAGGTTTGTACTTCCGGCCGACGGCCCCTCTGGAGCTGCCCTCTTCCATTTCTGAAGCTTCCCCATGCCCTTCAGGCCTCTGCAAGAATGCTAGGTCTGAGATGGTCACATTTGCCTATTGCCGTTTGGTCTGAAGATGCATTTCAAAAATATATATTCTCCTGTTGCTTTGTGAGCGGAGTCTAGTCTCCATGTATCTTGTAACATTTCCTCTGTGCTTGGAATCTTTGTCAGTTCACATTTAATTTCTGTCTTTCTCTCATCCTAGTCTGTTCCCTTCCTTGAAAATTGTGGCCAGCCAGTTGGAGTTCTCTGAAGTTATTAAATAACTCCCACTCCACACACGGGGTTGCTCTGTATAATAAACAGCCCTGGCTGTTCTGGAACTCAATTTGTAGCTCAGGCTGGCCTCAAACTCAGAGAGAGCTACCTGCCTCTGCCTCCCGAGTGCTGGGATTAAAGGCGTTCACCACTACACCCAGCTTTCTCAGAAATTTCTTGTTAACATGTTTACTTAGCCAGAAAATACTTTGTTGCATTTGAATTTTCAGGAAGCGAATAAAAATGATGTATCCACAGCTGATTATCGTTCTGCCCTAGAGTGCTTGTAAGCCCTAAGTTCAGTTCCCAGCACCACCCAAACCAAAAAAAGCACCTTGGATCCAAGGAATAGTTCAGTGGCTAGAGTACTTGCTTAGCATGCACAGAGAACTGGGTTTGATCCCTAACACCAAATAAAATTGATAAAGTTGTACACTCCCATAATCCCACCTCCCTAAAGGGGAAGCAGGAGAACCCAAATAGGGTAATTGTTGGCTGTGTAATAAACATTTTTGTTTTTGTTTTTGTTTCTTGAGATAGGGTTTCTCTGTGTAGTTTTGGTGCCTTTCCAAGGAATCTTTCCTTGGTAGCCCAGACTGGCCTCGAACTCACAAAGATCCTCCTGGCTCTGCTTCCCAAGTGCTAGGATTAAAGGTGTGTGCCACCACCGCCCAGCAACAAAGAACAATTTTGTCAAGGGCAGCCTGGGATATGAAGCTTAAAAACACCACAACAAAAACTTTGTGTACCAGACTTATGTATATTAATCTCAGGAGCCTAACCATTGAGGGCATTGTTCAGTCCCCAACAAGAATGTGCCACACTAAGCAGGGTTCGGGATTATTGAAAGAATTTAAAATGTGTAACATACCGAATACTTACCACTGCATCACGAGAATTCGTCTGTGAAGCAGCAGCTTGCTGGTCATTCCAGCTAAGTCCTCACTGCTTTCGACATTGTTGACATGGCTGTGGGTGAGTGGGCTGAGACGGGCCCCTGCCTGCGGTCGGTAACCTGTAACCTGGCCTGGTTCTCTGTGACCTCGGCCGAGATGACAGATTGTTGCACTCCTGCTGCTACTTTGTTGTTGTTTGCTTTTTGTTTTTCTCCAGGCAGGGTTTCTCTATGTAGTTTTGGTGCCTGTCCTGGATCTCGCTCTGTAGACCAGGCTGGCCTAGAACTCACAGAGATCCTCCTGCATCTGCCTCCTGAGTGCTGGGATTAAAGGTGTGTGCCACTGCCACCTACTATTAAAGATATTATTATTACATTATGTTTTTTATTTTTTAGTTTTTGAGATAGTTTTAAAAACTAGGGTAGCTGTACTTGTTATGTAGACCAGGCTGGCCTAGAACTCACAGAGATCTGCCTGCCTCTGCTTCCTGAGTGCCCGGATTTTAGGAGTATGTTACTATGCCTGGCTTAAATGTTATTAATAGTTTTACTGACATTTCTTTGTGTAACAGAACAGATCTGGTTTTGTATCTGCAGTATCTAGAAACTTTAACAATAATTGAATACATGCTACCAGAACTTTGTGTCCCTACATGTGACAGGAAATACAGTGCTGCTCATGTCCTCAGCGTAAGGGCTAGATAGAAGCAAATACTTGGTAAGGCATGTGTGGCACTGAGTCAGAGCCAGTGCTTGGTCATCCCTGTGTCCTGGTTCCCTGAGGTCCTGTTTGTCCCTTTCCATGAAGGCAGCTGGAGTCCAGCAGTTGAAAAGCATCCCCCGGTTGGCCTTCTAGAGTAAGAACAAGAGAGGCTGGGGCAGTGAACATGACCCTACCCATCTGGACCAAGGACTCTAGGGACCAAGAGACTTGAACGGCTTGGAAACTGAGACGGCTTGCCAGAGTGCCCATTGATCCTGACATGGTTACTGTGACAGGGAAGAATTGGAGTGCACAGTGGGAAGTCTCAGTTCTAGGGTATGCAGTGTGTGTGGGGTGGGGGGCATGTGTGTGCAGCCTGGTTTATGTAGTGCTGGGGATCAAGCTCAGCCTCATACTAGGTGATCACAAAACCAACTGAGCTGAGTCCCCAGTTGGTAAGCCTGAGACCTGCAGGAGGTTGAAGCCCATGTGAGAAGACAGTGCCGGAGTAGTGATGCAGCCTTCTTCTTTCATGTGTATTTGAAACTTTAGATGCTAACTGTTCTGTCATGTTTGTCTGTGTGAGGGTGCCAGGTCCCTTGGAACGGAAGTTACAGACAGTTGTGAGCTGCCAGGTGGGTGCTGAGAATGAAACCTGGGTCTTCTGGGAAAGCAGCTACTGCTCTTAACCACTGAGCCATCCCTCCAGCCCCTAACTGCTATGGGCTATAGAAACGACAACATGCAATGTGCAATGTGGTTGTAGTGCGTTTTAGTAGTGTTGCATTGATATGAAATGACATTTCTTGTGGTTGGAGAGGTAGTTTGGTGTTTAGGGTGTTTGATGCCCTTCCAGAGGACCTGAATTCAGTTCAGTTCCCAACACTCACATCTGTAGCTCACTAACTGCAGTAACTTCAGCTCTAAGTGATCTGGTGCCACCATCTGGCTTCTGCAGACACCTGCACTAATGTAGCATTCACACACACACACACACACACACACACACACACACACTCACACACACAGAGTAATAAAAAGAAATCATGTTCTTTTTTGTTGGTGGTAGTGGTGCTTTGTTTTGGAACAGGGTCTCATGTACCCAACTAGCCTTGAATTGCTGTGTAGCCAAAGACAGCCTTTAACTGATGATCCTGTTGTTTCTGTCTCCCAAGTGCTGGTATCACAGGTGTGTCACACTTCCCCGGCAGGACCAGCTTCTCGTTGTTTTTGTTTTTCCCTCTCTGGACTATTAAACAACTACAGAAAGGACTGTGGTGAGGACTTTTCACTTACCTACTATAGACAGGTGCATGTCAGTTCAGGTTTCTAAGGGGACAGAAGTTGAGTATAAACATAAATGTTTACTCAGAAACAACCCCAGTAATAATGCAGTCAAAGCACACTGGATTGTGAGCTTGCCTTATCTGATGTGAAGGGAATTGGACTACGGGAGCAATAGAAGGCCTGATTTGTGATACTCTAGACACCTCAGAGACTTAAGAGGTAGCTTCATAGTCTGTGTTGTGAGGATTAAAAACAGAACAAAACTAGTAGCCTTGTGTGGTGGCGCACACCTTTAATCACATACTCTGGGAGGCAGAGGCAGGCAGGTCTCTGTGGGTTCCAGGACGTGCAGGGCTATGTAGAGAGAGAGAGACCCTGTCTCAAAACAGACACACAAAAGAGTAAACCTTAGCTGCTGGTAACAGCTAACCTTATGAAGTGTGTCAGTGTGGCTGTCGTTCTCATTTTATAGAAGTGCTTTCAGTGATTAAGTGGCTAACCCAAGTCCCTATCCCAAGTAGGAGATGTTTACAGATTTGATCTCTACCCTTCAAAGACTCATGCCTTACCATTGTGCACTGTTGGTATGTTTGTGGTTCTGAGTTGTGAACCTCACTTGGAGTTGCTGTGTTCAGCTGCACTCATATGCAGAACTATATGTAAGTTGTAAGAGCACTGATGGGTTTTCATCAGAGTGGCCACAGCCCTCTGGTGTCCTCTAGTGTAGGTTTAGTTGTTGAAGTGGTTTTCTAGTTTTAGACAGGGTCTCACCATGTGGCCCTGACCAGCTTGGATTTCACAGTTCTGTCAGACTCTACTTACTGAGTGCTAGGGTTAAGATCTGTGCCCCCATGCCAGTGGTTTGAGATTGGTGAGATGGCTCAGCGGGTAAAGGCAGCTTGTTCAGCCTGACGACCTGAGTAACATCCCTGGAACCTACACGTACAAGAAGAGAATCTACGTGCAAGTTTGATATCTGACCACCACACGTGCATCCCTTCCCTGCACCCACACACACAGTAAGTAAATGTATCAAACGAAAATGTAGGAACCATCTCTCTTTAAAATTAAGTCCTCAGGCCAGGTGGTGGAGGCAGAGGCAGGCAGATCTCTGTGAGTTCGAGGCCAGCCTGGTCTACCAAGTGAGTTCCAGGAAAGGCTCAAAGCTACACAGAGAAACCCTGTCTCGAAAAACCAAAAAATAAAATAGAATAAAGTCCTCAAAGCTGGAGCCATGACTCAGAGACCCTGAGTTAGATCGCCCAGCACCCAGGATGCAGAGGCAGGAGGATTAGAAGTTCAAGAGCATCTTTGGTAACAGTAAGTTAGAAGCTGTTCTCGGTTAAGTGAGACACTGTCTCAAAAGTCAAGAACCAAGTGCTCAGAACTCCTTATATAGGGTGCAAACCCTCTATCCCATGTTATTCTTCTCCCATTCACTTGCACGGACTCAGTCTGCTCTCTGTAATGTTCCCTCTCCCAGCTTCTACCATTAGTTTTCAGAGTTTACTTAAAAATGGCCCTCCACTGGGGCTGGGGTGTAGTAGACCCTGGCTGGGTTCAATGCCAAAAGAGCATTGAGGTGATCTCACTCTATTCATACAGCTTGTGTGACATTTTATGCGTACACACACATATGTGCACATATGTATGTACTATATATACACATAGATTTTATATACATAGAATTACATGCAGTTGTGTGCCATTTATTTATTTATTTATTTCCTTTCTTTTTTTTTTTTTTTTTTTTTTTTTTGTAGGTGAGGATTGAACCCAGGGCCTTGCGCTTGCTAGGCAAGCGCTCTACCACTGAGCTAAGTCCCCAACCCCTTGTGTGCCATTTATTTATATTTGTCATTCTAACAGACCTGAGTTTTTGAGGGGTTTTTTTTGGGGGGGGTGAGATGGGGTCTCAATATGTATGCCTGCCTCACCTGGAACTTGCTATGTAGAGCATCCACCTACCTTTGCCTCCCACAATGCTGGGATTAAACGCATAAGCCCAGCTACACCTAAGTTTTGTAAGGTGTTGATTTTTTGTTTATTTATTTATTTTTGATTTTTTTTTTCGAGACAGGGTTGCTCTGTGTAACAGTCCTGGCTCTCCTGGAACTGGCTCTGTAGACCGGGCTGGCCTCAAACTCACAGAGATCTGCCTGCCTCTGCCTCCCAAGTGGGTTCTTCTGTTTTTTAATTAAAAAATTTTAAACTACTTTTACTTATTCTAGCGGGTCATGTAATTTGGTGGCAAGTGCCTTTAGGCACTAAGTCACCTTACAGGCCCCAAACAACAACATTTTGGAACTGGAGAGATGGCTCAGTGATTAAGAGCACTTGCTGCTCTTGCAGAGGACCTGAATTAAAATCCCAGGATCCTGTTGTCTCACACCATCTGGTAACTCCAGATCCAGGAGATTTGGTGCCTCTTCTGGCCTCTTGAGCAAGCACCAAGCAAACAAGGTGCACATACATACATGTGAGCAAAGCATTCATACACAAAAGAACAAAAATAAATCTTAAAAAAATAGATAGATAGAATGTTCTTACTTTTTAAGAATTTCATACACCTCCCCCCCCCCCAAATGGGGTCCCTGGCTGGCCTAGAATGAACTATGGATCAGGTCAGCCTCTAACTCACATAGGTATACCTGCTTGGGTTAAAAACATGTGCCTCTCTAGTTTTGTTTTGTTTTTAAGTGTTTATTGTACCTACCACCTGAAAATACTGAAGAAAATTAGAATTATGCAAATTGCAGTAGTTGTCATTTAATTAATTAGTTAATTAATGTTCAAGTTGAAAGTGGCCAAAGCTTGGCTCTTTAGCTATGGTCTTATCGTTTAGAAACAAGTTTAGCTCTTTTAAAGATTTGTTTAGTCTTATTTTAGTATATGAGTGTTCTGCCAGAGAATATATATGTGTATCATTTGTGTGCCTGGTGCCTGAGGAGTCCAGAAGAGGATATCAGATCCCCTGAAACTGGAGTTACAGATGGTTGTGAGCTGCCATTTGGGCGCTTAAAAGTGAATCCTGGTCTTACTATGTATGTAACCCTGGCTGTCCTGGAACTCACAGAGATCCACTACCTCTGCCTCCCAAGTGCTAGGATTAAAGGTGTCCACCACAAAACACATCTTGAACATTTTACATGTGGGTTTTTGTTTGTTCAGTTTGTTAGTATTTTTAGACAGTCTTACTATTATAGCCTAGGTTGATCTTGAACTTGTGGTACTTCTGTCTCTACTACCCAAGTGCTAGGATTATAGACATATATTGCAATATTTGGCTGATTGTCTTGATTTTTAAGAAAATATATGGTTTGCCCAGTGATTAACCTTGTGTAGATCAGATTGTTCATGAAGACAGCTCGTCTGACTGTTTGCAGACACTGATTGAAGCAGTTGCTGGTAAATAAATGAGAATAACAGCCACCATTCGGAAAACAACACTTTATTGGACTAAAATTATAACTGAGTATCGAGTGTGTCGGTCCATGTAGAGAAAGTGTTCAGATGCTCTCAGCCTGAGACTAGTGACCAGAGAAGGGTGTGAGCTTACTGTAACTCTCATCTCCCCCTCAGGCATCTGGTGTAGTGTCGTGACCTCTACTCTTGCTCCTGTCCTGGTCTAGACTTCACAGGTCTGCAGCAATCGGGTCCAGAGGAGATTAAACTAGGGAAATAATAATAGTCATCATGATAATAGGCTCACCATGGGGGCTTGGCTCACAGCTGAAAGGTCTGAACTGAGCTCCTGAGAGGTAAGGAACCAGAGCTGAGAAAGCAAAGAGATCTAGGAGGTGGGCAGAGAAGGAAGAGGAAAAGAAAGCTGTTGATAGTGTGTCTGCGGGCATAGATAGGTTTACATGTAGAGAAGCCCTAGCCAAACAATAGGTCCAGAATCATAGGACATTTTATTTAAAAACTGTGTCTGATACTTTAATTCTTCAGTTCTTAAATGTAGGCTCCTTTGAGCCAGGTTTGCCTCTAAGGAAGCAGCCTTTCAGAATGGTGTTCATGAAGTCTCCTAATATCCCCTGATGAGACCACAGGGTGATAGGATCTCAGCCATTGCATACACACACACACACACGCACACACACACGCACGCACGCACGCACGCACGCACGCACGCACACAGCCTCTGTTTCTTGTCCCACCCTGTCATGTCACCAGTGATGAAGACTTGAAAGGCTGTAGTAGTCAGTATGCCTGGGACAAGTGGTTGCGTTGTCTCCATGCCGTGCCACACACACACTACCTTTCTCAGTGTCCTTGTTCAATGGCTTCTTTTTTCCCTTAGCTTTATTCTCCTGAACTTTCTTATCTCTCTGCAGTGAGTACACTGGAGATATTGTGTACTTTGTGGATGTAAGTTTTATGAGTTGTATGCTATGAACCTTAACTGAATCAAAGTGTTAGTGTTTGGTAAACAAGTATAGTAATAAATTTAATCTGATTTTTAAATTTTAGGTAAATTGTGTTCTCCCATTTTTAGAAAATTAGTTTAGCCAGGTTGGAAGATACCAATTAATAGCGACTAAGACAGCTCAGGGTGTCTAAAAGCTCTCCTCAGCAACCCTGAATACTGTAGGATGGGGGAAGATAGGTGTCTGGAAATGGGCTGTTATCAAAGGTAGAGGGAGAATAATTTCTTACATTTTACACAAGTTGTGTTCTGTATTTAGAGATAATTAAGGTTGATTTAAGAGGCCAAAAGTTTCACATCAGAAAATGGGAGCTTTTTTTAAGCTGACTTAACAGGATAACACTTGCTTCACAATTCAGAATATTGTTTGGAATGTCTTTAGGCTCATTTTCTTTGGTTTAGGGTCTAAGAGTGTGGACTTAGGTCTCCCTCCTGTGAGTCTGGAACCCTGGGTGGATACTTCCTCCTGCAGAGGGCACACTGTGGACAGTCATGACTCACTATCTCCCTGTCCTCACAAGTATGTAGCCTGTCTCCTTAGCCTGTTGCCCCTCCTCCCCTCCAGTCTCAGCTGTGACCTAAGCCAGAACTTCTGGCAGCCTTTCATGGAAAAGAAAACAACAGAAGCTGTCTGTCCTCCGTTCTCTTTGATACTAGAAAAACTCTTTGGGATTAGAAATTGGATAACGTTTTCTTAGAATTTGTTCTGTATTACAATAGTATATTTTTATAAAGGAAATTTTTCTTCAACTATATCAGCTATAATATTGAGAGCTTTCTAGGTGCCAGCCAGTGTGTCTTTGCCATTGTGTGAAACCCAGCCAGGATCTAGTCCAGCAGTTCTCAACCTGTGAGTGACCCTTTGGGGGGGGGGGGGGGGGTGGGGGGGTGTCGAATAACCTTTTCACAGGGGTCACATATCAGATATCCTGCATATCAGATGTTTACATTATGAGTCACAACAGTAGCACAATCACAGGTATGAAGTAGCAACAGAATAGTTGTATGGTGGGGTCACCACAGCATGAGGAGCGAGCTGTATTAAAGGGTTGCAGCGTTAGGGAGGGTGAGAACCAGTGCTCTGGTCCTTTCTCAAGGTTTATGTCTCCTGAAGAGAGCATGCTTCAAACATGAGTTTGGAGGCTACTGGGCCAGGGTAGGTGGTTTGGCATGGAACTGTGCTGGGATAAGCAATTGTCTGACTCTGCTCTACCTCCTGAAAGCTCTGAAAATAAGATACACTCACTCCACTCTTCTGTCTTTGAAGTTATGTGGTTTCTAATTTTTAAAATTAAGGTGAACTAACATTGGGTTTATTTTAGGGCTTAGTGATAATTCCTTGGAACAGAAAAAATAACTAATTCACTTCTTCAGTTGCTTTGTAGTCGAAAGGATAGAGTGAGTAGCTAAGTGAATTGACATTTCTAGGTTTTACATAGTGAACAAGCTTACTTGAAGCAGTTCTGGCATTACAGTTCATGTCAGTGCTGTGGCTTCAGCCTGGGCTGCTGTCTGTTCTATAGAAAGAATGCTTTAGTCAAAAACAGCTCAAGGACCCCACTCCACTAGAGCCATATCCAGGGGGGAAGCTCACCCATTTGCACCAAGACAAAACTCAGAAGCCAGAACCAAGGCACAGGCCAGAGAAGGTGGCTCAGTGAAAGTGAGCTTGCCACCAAACCCTGTTTCCTGATTTCAGTTTCTTGGACCCAAATGCTGGAATGAGAGAGCCGACTCCTGCAAAGTGTCGTCGAACCTCAGCTCAGGTGCACACATATAAAGTAAATCAGGAAAAATGTTTTTAAGGCTGGGTGTGGTGCCACCTGTCCTTAAAGCCTCCTAACTAAAGTTTGTTTTATCCTTCTCTCTCTCTCTCTCTCTCTCTCTCTCTCTCTCTCTCTCTCTCTCTCTGTGTGTGTGTGTGTGTGTGTGTGTGTGTGTGTGTGTGTGTCAGAGAGAGAGAGAGAGAGAGGGATGGAGCCCAGGATCCTACATGGTAGGCAGCCTGTGCTTATGCCTTTATACCTGAGTTACACCCCAGCTCCACCCATCTTTCAGCTCTTAGAAAAGCACTGCCAAGGCAGGTGCGATGGCACCCTCAGGAGGCAGAGGCTGAAGGGTGTGAGCAGACCTAGTCCTGCAAGAGTGAATAAAGACCTCCCCACAGAAGTAAAAGAAAGGAGAGCCTCAGGGTGAAGGACACAGCTGCACCAATTTGTAGATTATTGTTTGAAGAGCTCTTGTGAATTGAAGCAACATTAAATTTGGTATGTTGCTCTGTAGTTAATCTACATAAACAAACATGGAAATAGAAGGCATTCAGAAAGAGGGAGGGCTAACTTGTGTTTCCTTTGAGGTTTTAGCTGTTTCTAACCATCTGAGCGGCTGCTTTTACTGTCTAGCCACGGTGTAGGTAAGATACCATTTCTTAGGGGGAAATTAGCTTTAGGAATGCTGTGATGTCTCCCTTCCTCTTTTCCTCTCTGATCTTCCTCTCCTCTTCCGTTTCCTCCTGTGAGCTCTTTCTTCCCTCCCTCTTCCTTTTACACAGTGGGTGGTTTGGGTTTGTGTTGTTTTGAAGTAGTGCTTCTGGGAATGACCCGTCCTATGGAGGTTGGAGAGGCATGAAGTTGTAACATCTTAGGTTGAATAAGGCTTTACATTCTGCCTTTGTAACTAAAGTAGGAATATCTAAAATAAATAACCAGTGAGTAAAATGAACTACCTACCTGTGCAGTTTGGGAAATGCAATCTGTGCTATATAAACTTTTTCTTGTTTCCCTTACTGTTCGCAAGCCTTCACCCAGATGTATCCACTCTGAATGCTAGAATTGTGTGCTGTGTTAGGAATACATAGCAGGAAAGTTGGCCTGGCTATGTTGGAGCCTCAGTCTAGAGAAGGAATAGAGATTACATTAAAAAGAGAATCTAACTGTTCTGTACAAATCTACACAGTATTTCAGTGAAAACAAACTTTAGTTCTTTTTCTAAAAGATGCTAGCTTTTCTTGGAAGTTTTTAAAAAGAAAGGGGGGCTATATTTAGTTTGATTCCTCATTTCACAAATGAGGACATTCGGATCTAGAGAAGTATAAGAGTTTCCTCTCTCGGCACACAGCAGATAGCGATTGGAATAGCACATACTACTCTGCTGGCTTTGAACTCTCTCCCCAGGGCAGGTGACAGGACCATGCCGAGAGCCATGTACTCACTGCTGCTTTCCTTCTGTCTGTTAAACAATAGGGTATTAAGTAGTTCAGTCTAGTAGAAAAGACTAGTTAGTCATTGGTTTGGCATATTGATTAAGATGGCAGGCCCCTGCAGGAGAGAAGGCTCAGCAATTAGGAGTGCTACTGCCCTGTAGAAGAGGAGTTCAGTTCTTAGCACCCATGTCAGGCAGCTGGAAAACCCCTGTAACATATGCATGTGTGTGCACACACATCTCTGTGTAGATCCAGACGTGGAATAACTGGTCTGTGAAACTAAGTTGAAAAATAGTTCTCATCTTTATTTTAAAACTAATCTCTGAAATAACAGAAATTGCACTTGAAAGTCTTGTCAGAAATGATCTGCTTTCATGAACACATGGCTTCACATGTATTTAAATAAACCCTTTTAATCCACAAGGGACCCAGTGTGTTCCTCTGGTCTCCACTGGCACTGGGCACACAGGATGAGCACAGGATGGATGCATGGATGGATGCATGGATGGATGGATGGATGGATGCATGGATAATCAGATAGATGGAGGGATGAATAAATTCACATTGTATCCACGGGTACAAGGCATGTGGGTGGTACACAGACAAAACACCAGTACACAATAAATAAATACCTACATAAATAAATAATTTGCATTGTATCAGTGAAAAGGTAGAATGCTTTACCATTTTGTTGTTTGGCTTTGCTTTGTTTTGGACATTGTCTCATACAGCAGGGCTGGCAGACTTGCTCTGTGGCAAGACATGCAGTCCTCTCCCCTCTTCCTTCTCCTGTTTGTTTTTATATATTTATTTATATTTGGGGTCAGAGTCTCCCTCTGTAGTCCAGACTGTCCTGGAACTCAGAGAAATCTGCCTCTGCCTTTAGAGTGCTAGGTTGAAAGGCTCTTCTCTTATTCTTATCAACTAAATAGTAGATATGAAACATCTGCATTGGGCTCAGATCTAATCCCCCCTCACTTAAGCTCACAACTACTCCACTTCCCTTTGACCTTTCCCTCTAAAGCAGGACTCTTAGTTTTTCATTTATACAACCCCTTCTCCAAGATTTTTTTCACAGAACCATGGTGTGTGTGTGTGTGTGTGTGTGTGTGTGTGTGTGTGTGTAAAATAGATACAAAAATTAAATATTTACTGTGAATAAATAATAAATTTATTTTAAAGCAGTTCTCTGATATACATATATTTTTACCACTTCCTAAAGACAAAGCACACCTGCATACTAATGAGATGGATGTGCTGGTTCATTTTAGATGAAGAATTAATTATATCTTAGCTGAAACCTCGATCTTGCAGGATATAGGACATAGGCTGTTACTTTGGTTTTACTGTCATCGTTGAAAATACTTCTCATAAATACATCATACAGAATGGCAGAAGTATATTTAAGACCATTTCAGAAATTGTCAGAAATTCTTTCCTTGTCCCAAGCTAACATTCATTAAACAGTTTTTATTAACTTATTGTGAGATTCAGGTTAACAACTCAACAGTTTTTAAAAACCAGACCTTGTAAAAACAACACAGAAAGTTGGCACAGGGAGGTATTTGGAGGAATGGGAGTGGATATGATCAAAATACATTGTATGAAATTCTTGAAGAATTAATAAGTATTTTAAAAACTCAAACATTGTAGCACAGTTCAATTCCAAGATGTACTAATTTTATACTTATGTGCCAAGGAATGGTGGGAAAATATTAAAAGAGTGTTTTCCCTAATTAAAGCATTGTTTCTATTACAGCACAGCACTTTCCATGTACAATAGAAAGTGCAGCTCATGAACTACAATAGTCTCAGTCTCGGAGTCCCCGCCAAAGTGTCTGAGACAGTGTTAGCTGGCATTGTACCTGTCTGCATGCACAGTGCAAAGTGCACATGTTGTGTGCTCCAGGTGAAGGCTTCAATGAAGGCTTGCAATGCCTGAAATACCTTTTTTGGTTCATTATGTGTTTTGAGTTTGAGTTCTGGTCATTGTGTATTTAGAAACCTTTCGTTATGAACCCCACATTCATTTAAACAACACTGAGTAACTTGCATTTCCTTCCACCTTGGTTACTAGAGACTCTTACTGCTCATCTATGAACAGGCTCTAGCTTCTTTTTTTTTTTTTTTGAGCTAAGGATCGAACCCAGGGCCTTGTGCTTGCTAGGCAAGCGCTGTACCACTAAGCTAAATCCCCAACCCCAAGCTCTAGCTTCTTACCACTTTTGTGTTTGAATTGTGCAGTAGGTATTGAATGGAAGGGAAACTGACTTAGTCTACTCTTATTCCCAGTCACTTCCAAATGCTTGTGGTCAGACACCTCTTATATCAGGTTCTCAGCCTGCTCCAACCTTCTGCTCTCTGCCCAGGGAAGCCTGGTTGCTCTAGAGAGGAAATGTTTGCTCCTTGGCCTACTTTTTGTCTTTCCCTGACAGTAATGAGCATTGAGCTGTTTGTTCTCTCATTTCTTTCTCAAGAAAAGCTAAGGGAGGCGTGGACCCCACCCATCCCCCACTGAGCACATGCCTCTTGACTCTCTGGACTACCTGTTCGTTCCATCTTCCTGGCTTCAATATCATAACTTCCTGGGATTACCAGGCTCCTCACTCCAAACGCTAGCTGAAGTGAAGCTTCTCCCTCACACAGTGGGAGGTTGTGTGTAGAGAAGGTTCGGGACATAGAGACTTGAATCTAGCCTCCTCCAGGTAAGAGCTGAGTGGCTGTAGGCTGGTTAAAGTTGCTTACCAGAAGGCTCCCAGCCTGATGCTTTGGTCTAAAATGTGGGAAAATTCTCCCCTGAGTGACAATAAAGAGTCTGCTGTGGAGCTGCTCTGTGCAGAGCGTTTTGACTCTTTAAAGGCCCTTCCTGACCGGCCTTGGCTGTCCACCAGCAGTCAAGATTCTTTTGCGTCCAGCATGGAGCCGACCAGATTGGAAGGTCTAAGTGGATGTTCTGTGCTGTTGTCAACAGATGAGACTGCACTTTATACTTGCTGCTCTGGGCCTGTATTCTGTGTGGAAAGACCCTGAACTCAGCAGAACTGTGTCTGTGGGCTCTGTTCGCCTGAGAGTGAAGGCTGGGTCTAGCTGGTATTGCCGGTGGAGCAGCCCAAGGACAGACAGACAGAGGCTTGTGCTCATAGCTGACTGTCCTGGCTGGCTGGAGATGAACATTCTGTCCCCTGTTCAGGTTTCTGGGGCCTGGGGACCAGTGCTGCAGCTGCTGCTGCTCCAGTGCTGGCAGCTACACCTCATGACAGATGTCCCTCCGAGTGAGTCTTGAGTGCTAATTTTATCACTTAGCAGTGTCTTCCTTGGTAGCCCTCCTGTGTCCTCCACGGTCATTGTCAGCGTAAAGACCCACTAATACGACACCAAAGCGGCAAATGTTGATGATGCCTTTAGTTAACTGTACTGGAAGAGGTGTACAGGAGAGCAACTGCAGTCTAGTGGCCGCCCTACCAGCAGCTCTTACCTACATCACATGCCTGTGTGGTGTCTTCCTAGTCACTCTCTAACCTTTAGTTTTTGAGACCGTTCAGGAACTGAGCCTGCTGAATCTTATCATTTTAGCTAGTTGGCTAGTAAGCCCCTGGGGATTCGCCTGTCTCCGTCCCATATTGCTAGGATTATTTGTGTACACCACAAATGGCCTGCTTCATGACTGCTGGCCATCTGAACTCAGGCCTGTATGCATGGGAAGCGCTTCCTTCTTGAGCATCTCCCCAGCCTGTTGTGGGTTTGTGGGGAGAGGAGTATTTTGAGCTGCTCCCCACCACCCCCACACCCCTCTTTGTCTCTCTCACTTGGTGACTCACGCTGGCTTTCAACTTCCAGTTCTTTTCCTGGGGTTACAGAAATGCACCACCACACCCAGTTTAGGGGTTTCTTAGCACTCTGTGACCTCCATGCCTGTGTTTATCCTTTAGGGAGCATTTTTCCTGGTTTTGTTGTTGTTGTTTTTTTTTTTTTTTTTTGAAACGTCTTTTGAAACTTTTACTTTTTTAGGAGACCTCAGCAGACTCTCCCTGGAGTTTCTGAAATCTGTTTGCCTTCACTTTTAATTTCCAAAAGGAAAAAAATTGTCTTGAATTTCTTTTTCTCTACAATTTCAGTTTCCTGTTGCTAGCTGCTTTCTAGTTTTGGTCAATGAATTACATTTTAGAGAGGCACTATGCTCTTTGGTTGTCTCCTACAGATGTGATGCCTGTATTGAGAGCTTCATCCAGTCTGCTCATGCTTCCTAAAAGAGACTGCCTGGGCAAAGCTGGACTGCCTTGTGGGAGCTGAAGAAAACTGGGGGTCTTATTGTCCAGATTGTTTAAGCTCCTGTTCAGCACGGCACCTCTGCCCTCATCAATATTAATGACCCTGGTGTAGAGACCCACTTATTTTTCTTCCCTCATCTCTAGAAAATACAGCCAGTCTAGCAAAATGTCTGTTGCTCCCTGACAGCTTACGGCAAGTGTAGCAATTCCAAACAGTGTGCACATTTAGTAACATGGGCCAGTTTAGCTCAGCCTGCTGCTCAGGGTCTCTTAAGTTTGCAGGCCAGAGCTGGCTGTCACGTGTTCTCTTTAGAAGCCCATTCAGGCTTATATAGTCACTGGCTGAGTCTGGTTCCTCAATGCTATAAGACTGTGGCTGTGGCTCTGAGCTTACAGCCACTTGTAATCCTCTGTGGGAGTTTGTATCATAGTGAAGCTAGCAGACCCTCTGATGCCTGTCAGTGAAGGTGTAAGGCAAGCACAGCCCAGTCTGTGTGATGTGGCTTTGGCTAGACGGAAATTCAAGCAGCCGGTCTTGGAACTCCGCCTATCACAGAGGCTCTTGTGACTGCCCTTATCACTCAGTCTCCAGAGACACCACCATTCCTAAGTCTTGGAGGCTGTGTTGACTGCATGGACTTGAGGCTGTCTTGGTTCCTGGCAGCCCTTGTCATTGTCTGCTTCCTAACTTCCAAGCCCGATGCTTGCTCAGTCTCCTCTCTGGCAATAGATGCCTTTAAAGAAAAAAATTATTTATTTGTATTTTATGTACATTGGTGTTTTTCCTGCATGAATGTCTGGGTGAGAGTGTTGAATCCTTGGAACAGGAGTCATAGACAGTTGTGAACTGCCATGTAGGTACTGGGAATTGAACCTGGATCCTCTGGAAGAGCAGCCAATGCTCCTAACCACTGTGCCATCTTTCCAGCCCCCTATAGACACCTTTTTTCATAGCCCTTACTGCTGTGCTAGTGGATATTGGAAGACTAAAAGTTGACACATATGTTCATTATACTCTCCTTATTTACCTGCTCCTTTAAGGGGGAAATTTTTTTTCTTCACAGGCTTCATTTTTAATCCTTTTACTCTTTAGCTTTTGTTTTGTTTAGGCATGCATTTGTGCCCCTATCCCATGGTATACCTTAAAGCCAACTGCTTACATTGGACTGAGAGTAATTGTCTCCTTTCCATCAAAATTGGAAATTCAGAGCCACTCTTGGTAACATGTGCCTTTAGTCCTAGCACTCAGAAGACAGAAACAGGTGGCTCTCTACGAGTCAAAGGTCAGCCCAAGGGTTGGGGATTTAGCTCAGTGGTAGAGCGCTTGCCTAGCAAGCGCAAGGCCCTGGGTTCGATCCTCAGCTCAAAAAAAAAAAAGGCCAGCCCAATCTAAATAGCAAGTTCCAGGCTGGCCACCGCTACATAGTGAGACCTTATCTCAAAAATAAAATAAAATTGGAATTTCATATAATAAAACATTTTTGTTCATCAGGATCCTGCTTTGTATTCTTTTGGTATATGGGCACCTATAAAATGTTCCATGGCGGTGTTTCACGTGAGGGCCTCCAGGAGGTGCTGTAGCAACTAGCTTTGTGTTACTGTGCAGCTAGATAGGATGGAGTCACTGAATCCAGACCCAAGCCCAGCCCTCATGTTTACAGGGTATTTCCTCGCTTATTCAGTCTCTCAGCCTACCTTCCCTCTTTCCCTCTAGGCCATCTGAAGCCAAGACAGACAAACACCAGATGACATTTCACATGCAGTAAATATTTATGTGTTTGTGGGTTCCACAGTGGAGTGCAGTAGGAGGAAACAAAGAGGTTCAGGCCCCAGAGGTTGCTGCAGCAGTGGGTGATACTGTATCCTTGGCAGGGATCGCCTCACAGTTCAGTATAGGTCATCCTGGTGACTTAGAGCTCATAGTCTCTGACTACAAGCTGGAATGGAATAGAGGCAAGTGGCCTTATTCCCAGGCTGCATCTGAGACCCACCTGACTTTTATACTGGGGAAAATAGGTAATGAATGTGTCCCACCTTTGAGCTTGGAGATGGGAGTAGAATTGTGTTTATTTTTTGTTCTCTTTCAACTCACACATAATATTTGAACTGTTAAAGCCTCCAGCTGTTTCTGATTTTCATGAAGGTGGGATTCTTCACTTTCAGATTGTCACATTATTGTAGAAACTTCTCTCCTCCACACGAAGTTCCCTTTGCAACATGTTTATTTTCAGCTATTGCGTTTCTACAAATACAGAGGGTGTGTGTGTGTGTGTGTGTGTGTGTGTGTGTGTGTGTGTAAATGTCTTCCTGGATCACTCTCCACCTTGTGTTTCAAGGCAGAATTTCTTTCTCTTGAACCCAGAGCTCTTCGATTCAGCTAGAGTAGCTTACTAGCTTGTTCCAGGATTCCTGTCTCTATCTCCTAAATACCAGGCTTACAGGGCCTGGCACTTACATGGGCGTTAGGATCTGAACTCCAGTTCCTGTGGTCACATGACAAGCACTTTACCCACTGAGCCATCTCCCCATCCTGAATTAATGTTATTTAAGGAATTTTAGTAACACCTTTTAGCAGATCACAAAATACCCTTTGGTTAATCCTGACATGAAATCGATGAAGCAGGGTTGGAAAAGCAAATGTAAACATGATTAACAATGTTAGGGGTGAGCCCCAATGCCAGATAACCACTGGGGAGAGGACTATCACTATAGGCGGAAAGCCAGGATGCTGAGCCAGAGCGGCCTGCCTGCCTGGCTTCACTGGCTTTAACTCACTCCCTTCCTTCTTTCCTTCCTTCCTTCCTTCCTTCCTTCCTTCCTTCCTTCCTTCCTTCCTTCCTTAACTGGGTGGTAGAATGAAGGGTAATTTAATAGTTTTCCAGGGGCCAGTGAGATGGCTCGGTGTTCATGTCTCATATACACATTTATGCACACATGCACCATAATTTTTTTCTCTGTGTAATTCTACAGGTTCTTATTTTTAAATAAATTTTGTTTTTATACTTAAACAGAAGTGAGTGATTTGCAGCACCAACCATGCCCTCCCTTTCCCATAGGACACACTTCTGCAGGGAGGGTCTCTAGACCCACACCAGCATCTCCTGTCACCATTGGCTCATGCCTTTAGAAACACAAGTCCTATCTGTGACCCTGTGTTGTTTCCTACACATCTCTTTAGATGGGGAAATCCAACTTGTATCACTAGCCCCAGCCATCCCCTCTGAGAGTCCTTGCTTGCCCCCCAGTCCTAGCAAGGACCTAGACTCCTCAATTCTATTCCAACCCCTTCAACAAGCACCATCAATCGTACATAGTCCTGACTCATACATCTTGCAGCGATATGCAGCCTGGCGAGTGCGCCATCCTCCCTTCCATATACTCTTATCAGTCCCTAGATATAGCCCAGATCTGTAGGTCAGCACAATCTACACTACCACTAACTTCCAGGCTTGGACCAGGATGTACATGTGTTGCAGCAATCAAGCCTGCAGTGTCTACCTGATTTCATCCCACCCATACCATATCCTCCCTTCAGACACAACTTGTCTTGCATCTCTCTTGTGTTCTTTGGCATCCTGCTGTATCTGTATCTGACAAAGAACTAAAAAAAGGAGTACACGTGCCCAAGTGAACTTAGAATAAATACCTGAGCAATGCCCAGGAAAATACAAAGAAGGCTAGAAGAAATGATTAAGACAATCCAGGATTTGAAAAACCAAATTCAATATAAAGGTAGAAGGCCCTTTGTGCACAGCATATACAACCTTTCCACTCATCAGGGTCCTGCATATCTTGTTCCAAGGTCTTGCCCAGTAAGTTTGACTGTTACTCACCAGCACCCTCCCTGATGCCCAGGTATGTTCTCAAACTCCAGACCTGGACCAGGACTCACATCCTGTATGCCAGCCCACCGCTTCTGTCCACATAAGTAATATCCAGCCTTTGGAGACAATCTGGCATGCCCAGCCTGTGTTCTGCCCAACCTGCTCAATCAAGGTGTTGGCAGGGATAGTTCCTTTTGAGGATTGTTAGAATCTCTACTCACTTTAGCCTGACTTCTAATGATTTGTATCCTATCCACTAGATACTTCTATCTTCACATGGTGTTCATTTTCTCTCTCTCTCTCTCTCTCTCTCTCTCTCTCTCTCTCCTCTCCCTCTCTCTCTCTCTCTCTCTCTCTCTCTCTCTCTCTCCCTCTCTCCTCCTCCTCCTCCCTCCCTCCCTTCTTCTCTACCTCCCTCCCTCCCTCCCTTCCTCCCTTTCTCTGGTCCTGGGCATGTGTGCATACATGCCTATAATAAGAATATCCTATGGATTTGGGGCCTACCCTATCTAAGGGATTTCATTCTAATCAATTAGATCTGCAATGACCCTATTTCCAAAGAAGTTACAAGATGAGGCAGTGGGATTTAGGACTTAAACACACAGATTTTTCAAGAATCATAATTCAACCCATAACACATACATTGGTGATACTAGAGATGCAACCCATTACTTCACTCATGCTAGTCATCGTTTTTTGTGCTGCATACACCCCCAGCTACAGTGTGTGTGTGTGTGTTAATTTATGCTCTCATACATTACATCTAGACCCTCTCTCCACCCCTCTCAATCCATTGTGTTCCCCTCTACCCCCGCCAGATCTACTCCTCCATTTCCTTCAGAAAAGAGCGGGCTTTCCAGGAATATCAACCTAATACAGCATAACGGGTTGCAATAAGATTAGGCACAAACCTAATCTTACTGTATCAAGGCTGGAAAAGGCAACCCAGTAGGAGGAAAAGGGTCCCAAGAGCAGACAAGAGTCAGAGACAACCACACTCACACTGTTAGGAGTCCCACAAGAACATCAAGCCAACAGCCCTATTATGTATGCAGAGGAACCTAGTGCAGACTCATGCAGGTTCCTTGGTTGTTGGTTCAGTCTCTGTGAGACCCTGTGAGCCCTGCTTGGCTGATTCTGTGGGCCATGTTCTCTTGGTGTCTTTGACCCCTCTGGCTCCTGAAATCCTTCTTTGGCCTTGGTCCCCCCAGCTCCGCCTAATGTTTGACCGTGGGTCTCTGTATTTGCTCCTGTTATTTGCTGGAGGAAGCCTCTCTGGTGACAGTTGGGCTACGCCCTGGATGTGGAGTTCTGGGTGGGAGGACTCTGCTGGAGTTGGGGGCCAGGGTGTGGTTCAGAAACATTACTTTTAATCCCATAAATGGATGTCCGTATTTTTTAATTGGCTGTGTATTACTTTTCCTGATGTGTAGAGTTTGATAGAGATCCAAAGAATTCAATGTTAAGAAAATAACTCTTGCTGAGCGGTGGTGGCGCACGTCTTTAACCCCAGCACTCAGGAGGCAGAGGCAGGAGGATCTCTGTGAGTTCGAGGCCAGCCTGGTCTACAAAGAGAGTTCCAGGAAAGGCTCCAACGCTACAGAGGAACCCTGTCTCGAAAAACCAAAAAAATAAAAAATAACTCCTGAAAATTATCTATTTTTCTTAAAATAGTAGGATACTTCTTTGCCTTTGTTTTATTTTAGTTCTTGAAATGGTATTTTAAACACAAATGTTAGACCAGAACAAACTAATAAATTTTGGAGGACTGAATTCCAAACTTAATTTGCTTTTATTTGAAGATTTCATTTATTTGTAGTTTTCGTCTTCAATTTTGTGTAGTAGTTTTTATCTAATTAACTGAGCATCGATTGCCAATTTGGTTCATTTGGTGCTTGTGCATTTGAGTAGAGAAGAGCACCCTCTTTTGGTAGATGGTCTCCCCTCTGGCTTTCAGAGTCCCTGCTGTTGCTTGTTGTTTGTTTATTGGTTTGCTTTGGAAAGCTGATTTGGACTAAGTTTGCCTTTGATTTACCTCTTGTAGCATTTGTGGTCTCTCCTCAGAGCTGGACCTCAGCTCCCTGACAATATAAACTATGAGGAGACAAAGAAAAAACGTGTGAACAGAGAAGGAGAACTCTTGAAGTAAGTGTAGGGAGAAACTTTCACTTTTCACAGGTCCTAGTCTTCCCTTTAATGTGACAACTGAGCCACAGGAGACTTTTGAATCACTTTAGCCATGGACAGGTTTTAGGGGCCAGTGGATGGAGCTGCTTGCAGTCATACCTAGTGACTGGAGTTCAATCCTCAGGACCCACAGAGTGGAGGGAGAAAGCTAACATCTACAAGTTGTCCTTTGTTTCCAGGCATGAAGGGGGCGAGGTAAATGTAATTTTTAAAAGCATTTAAATTGAGAATAAGAGCAGTTATTACTTTAGAGTCTCACCCATGAGGTTATTCAGATTGGGTTATATCTAATCTGAAAATGCAAAATGCTCCAAAATTTTGAGTATAAGACAGGACACCTGAAGTAGAAGTGCCACACTGGCCTGACTGACATGCAATCAAAATACAAATACAATAAAAAAATATTCAGTATATTCAGTATATAAGATGTATATGAATCCTAAATAAATCTCATGTTTAAGTTTGGGTCCATCCTACTACTATGTTTAATTTTACACACACACACACACACACACACACACACACACCCTGCTTGCTTGATTTGTAAATTCCCCCAAATCTGAAATCTCTGTCTGAACCCAGGCATTTCAGATAAATCAGTGGGTTACCACTGAAAACATATTTGGGCCTACGAGTGGATATGTCTTACCTTAGATCTAAGATGCCCGCTCTGCGGGAAAGGTGAAGCAGCTGGAGGAGGGCTGAGTAGCCCTCTGACCTGCTGAGCCCAACACTGGCTTTCCAGCCAAAGTGTGTCACCCAGAGGAGGAGCTGTCGATATCCTTCCTTTCACCTCTTGTTTAAATTTTCAGTGTGAAAATATGTTCTCGATGGAATTAGTGCTCATTGCTCTCTAGGTTAATAATTCATGCCTGGGTAAACGTCCTTCATCTTATCTTCCAGGTGTAGCCACTATTAAGAGTTTGGCTGCTGAATGGCTGTCATCAAAGATCAGGGGCTAGAGAGACAGCTCAGTGGTTAAGAAAGAGCACTGGCTGCTTTTGCAGAGGACTGGGTTCAGTTCCCTTCACCTACACTGTAGCTCACAACCACCTGTAACTCCAGTTCCAGGGGATCCAATGCATTTTTTTGACCCCTGTGGGCATCAGACACACAAAGAGTACACAGTATACATGCAGGCAAAACACTCATGCACATAAAATAAATATAAAAGATTTTCTCAAAAAGAAAACAAACAGTAAATGTCAGCAAGGACGAAAGGTGGACTCTTCCTGGTTATTGTGCTTATCTCATCTCATTTACAAGCCACACATTTACACATGCTTACTACTATATGGCGTGTCCTGTCTATAATTTAGCTGGGGAGATGGTCAGTAAAGTGCTTGTCATACAAGTATAAGGACCTGAGTTCAAGTCCTCAGAACCCACGTGAAAGAGCTGCTCATGGTGATGGGCTCCTGTATTCTCGGTGCTGGGGAAGCAGAGACAAGGTCCTGGGGCTTGTTGGCCAGCCAGTCTGGTGATTCAGATCACCACAGGTTCAGTGAAAGACTCAAAAGATGAGGTGGAAGGGGCTGAGACTCGGTGGGTCTTGTGCTTGCTATGCACGTCTGTGTACTTGCATTCAGATCCCCAGCCCTACCCAAAGCCAGGCATGACAGCACATGTCTGTAACCACACACTGGAAGGAGCATGGGACTTAGTGGCCAGCTAGTCAAGGCTCAGTGAGATACCCTGTCTAAAAAAATAGAAGGTGGAGGAGCCAGAGAGATGCCCCAGTGCTTAAGAGTGCTTGCTGCTCTTCCACAGGACCAAAGTTCTGGTCCCAGCACCATGTCAAGCAGCTCAGAACTGCCTGTAGCTGAAGCTCATCTGACCTCCATGGACAGAGCATACATATGTGTCTAGATACACACATTGCAGGCAAAACACTCATACACAGAGCCAGAAAGTAAAAGTAAGATAGAGCATAAAGAAGACATCCCAAGTTGACCTCTGGCCTCCATACACACAACAACACATAAAGGTGCACGCACATACACACAGCTTTTGTCATCCTACAATAAATCCTTTTAAATAACCTTATGCTGTAGCCAGTGTACATGTCCAGTTATTCCTTAGGACATGTTCTGAGAGCCAGTGTAGCTGGAATTATCTCCAGTTCTGTCCGGGCTCACAGTCGCTCAGACCCAAGTAAACACACAGACGCTTATATTAATTATGAACTGAATGGCCTAATGGCTCAGACTTCTTGCTAGCTAGATCTTACATCTTAAATTAACCCATTTCTATAAATCTATACCTTGCCATGTGGCTCGTTACTTACTGGTATCTTTATATCTTGGCTTCTCATGGCAGTGGTTGGCAGCATCTCCTGACTCAGCCTTCCTGTTCCCAGAATTCTCCTCTCTCTTTGTCCCACCTATACTTCCTGCCTGGCTACTGGCCAATCAGCACTTTATTTATTAACCAATCAGAGCAACACATTCACAGCATACAGAGTGATATCCACAGCATGCCAGGATTTCATAGAAAAGGGTCTACTAAAAATTGTTGCCATTCTAATACAGAAATAGTTACTATGTTGTCAAATTTACACTTCTACAGGACTAATTAAGACCAAATTTATTAGCCCTATGGGTCTTCCATTTTGAGAAATGCCTCTGCATTTTTTCCATTGTTACTAAGTTTTTAATAGTTGTTAATATTGTGCACTTAAAATATTCTTTTGTTCTTCTTAGTTTGGTTTCTGTTGCTATGGAAAGAAAAAAACCAACAACCCATGGCCAAAAGCAACTTGGGAAGAAGCGGTTTATTTCAGTTTACAGGTGGTAGATAGTATATCCTTGAGGAAAACTGAGGCAGGGGCTTGGAGTGGAAATGATAGAGAAACACCGCCTACTGGCTTTTTCAGTTTCTTTTTTTCATACAGCTCAGGCCAACCTGCCCAGGAAGGTACCATGCACAGTTGGCTGGGCCCTCCTGCATCAAATTGCAATCAAGAAAACACCCCCCACACACCCACATGCCTGCAGCTGAGGTAATTTCTCAGCTGGGTTCCCAATTCCTAGTTGTGTTAGTGGATGGACAGCGGGGCCAACTATGACACTACAGCTACACCACTTTTTCTTACACCTTGTTGTGTCTTTCTGTGTGGCTTTAACTTCAGGGTAAATCAGTTTTGGATGAAAGAGCCACCAGCTATTTTATCACTACATTAAAAACAACACCTGAATAGCCACTGGCTATATTGTAACCTTGCTTAGATCTGGAGTCTGTCTGGGACAGGGTTCACTTGGGCTCTGATAACAGGTAGGGCTGGCTAAGTTCTCTGAGGGCTTTTCCACTCCCATGCCTGGGTTGGGAAGAAAATAGGTACAGCTGGCACATCTGTGCTGTCTAGGTGGTTCCCATTCTCTGGGTGACCTCTCCAGTGAGCCTCAGGGTGGCCAGCCTTCTGGAGGAGGTGGTGAGTTTCCAAGACACATAAGAGGCATTGCCCTGTGTCAGAGGAAATAATCTCTCCTTTAATACCTTCATTATTCTTATTTATGTGTATGAGTATCTGCCTGCATGTGTATGTTGGCACCACACGTGAAGACATGGGATCCCCTGAAGCTGGAGTTAGAAGCAGTTGTCTTGGTGTAGATGAAGGGAATGGAGCCTGGGTCCTTTGCAAGAGCACCAAATGCTCTTAGTCACTGAGCCATCTCTCCAGCCCGTGTTTTTCTTTTTAAGGAAGGAAACAAAAGGGTTCAGTTTGGCTGAGAAATCATATTTCATGGATTTACATATAAATTTCACCAGCTATATTAAAAAGAATTTGGAGAAATTTCAAAGAATGCAGTTGTTAAGAGGTACCTCCAAGTGAACAGTCTGGGCCAACAACAGCTCAGGACAGTGAAGGCTGTTGCCTCAGCTGATAGCAGTCTCCATTGTAGGTTAAGATGGGACTGGCAGCCCCCACACCCGAAACTGAGAAACTGCCCAATTGCACTTCTTCTAGGTCCTAGTGTCTGTTGGTGCCTTTTTTGGTGTGCTTCCCCCCCCCCCCCCCATTAAACCCATGTGTCACCAAGTTGGGGACTGAGCGCAGCACTTGAAAGTGGCTTACTGTATGTTGAGACCAACGCTGACTGCGCCTGCCTGTCTTCTGAGTGCTGGGATTACAGCTGTCACTACCATGCTTGATGCCTAGTTGCTTTAGCTAATTGTGCTAACGTTTAAGACCATTTACATAGTCGGTTTTCAAATATTTTGGTTTCCAGACCCCAGTACAGGCTGATAAGAACTAGATGTGGTGCCTCATGACTATAACAGAGTTCCAGGCCAGCCTGGGCTGCACAGCCACACCCAGTCTCTGGCAAAAGAAAGCCCTAGATGCTGGGGCTGTGTAGTATCAGGTAGAGTAACCAGGTCCCAGAGTTTAATCGATAGTACCACTAAAACAAATATTACATTACACCTTTGGGCCATCCCATTAGGCCCGGTAATGTGATTGTATAGCTAAGACTTTGCTGTATTCCAAATTAAAACAAACATTAAAATCTAATTTTGAAATAACAATTAATATAGACAGCATTTTAAATGAAAATAGCTGTTTTCCAAAATTAAAGAACCTTAGAAGAGTGGTGCTGTTTTACATATTTGCAAGTTTCTTTAATGTCTGGCATAATAGAAGACAGCTGGGGTTTCATCTGCCTGATTCTTTCCCCACACAGCTGCAGCCGCTGGAAAATCCCTCCAAGTTCTGAGTGAAATGGCAAATAGCATTTTGCATTTGTGAGAAGTCTTGACCTTGTGGGTTTCTTGCCCAGGCTCTTAGGAGCTCTTTGTGGCCTTTCTTTCCTTGGCCATGTAAGTGCCAGCTTTCTCTGAAAGCATGTCTGTCCTCCAGAGAAATCCACATGAGTTCTGGATTGAGGGTGTTACATGGACTGGATCTTCATGTCCCACAAGAGAATGGTGTGTGGGTAGAAGGGAAAGGCAAGATGGAAGTGTTCTGAAGTCCCCCCCTAAGTAGAAAATTTCATATAAATGGCCTGTCTTTAGAGCAACAGGGGCTACAACACCACTTAAGATTGTTACTACTACTAATAAAAGTCTTGCCAAACAATACAAATCAGTTTCATGTCACACAGTAAGTGACTGAAAATTACTGTATCAAGGTTCCAAAATTTCCAGCCTCAGCTCAGCCCCCTGCCCTTTCTCTGAGATTGGCAGCAGTTGGAACCTGGAACTCACAGGCACTGAGAATTTTGGTGTTCTTTAACAGCTTTCCTTGTGGCAGGCACTATTGCCTTCAGGGTTCAGCACTAACAAAAGACAGTCGCACTGTGGTCAGAAAGTATGAATGGGCTGAGGAGACAGCTTAGTGAGAAAGAGCTCTTGCTGTGAAAGCAGAGAGGCCTGAGTTCAAATTCCCACCTCTTCCATGTTCCTTTAATGTCTGTTGGAGAGCAGAGATAGACTGATTCCAGACTTTGCTGGGTAGCCAGCCTATAAAACAATGAGCTTCAGGTTTGGTAAGAGAGTGTCTCAAAAAATAGAGGAAGACACCAGACATCCTCCACACAGCACCACAAGTCTGCAAAGCTGGGCAAGGGAGTACATGCCTATAGCACTCGGAGGCTGAAGCAGGACCCAGAGTAGCAGACCATAAACATAGTAACCCTGTCTCAGGGAAATTGAACAGGATCTGCTCTCCGCCAGGCCCTCTCCTCTAATCCAAAGGGCTGTCATCCTTAATACTCGTGCTAACCTTTCTAAGAAAATGGCTTTCCTATAACTCTCTAATCCTTCCATTTTAAGCCGTTACCCAGGAACTGATTGTTCTTTCATTTGCTTTCTCCAAGCTCACAGCATGTGCTGCCAGACCAGAGATAAAAGCGTACTGCTTATTTCAGGTTACTGAAAACCAGTCCAGCCATTCCTGTCTCAGCCTCTCTACTTACAAGTCACACTGGAAATTGTTTTCTTTTTCAATCTGATCAGACCAGTGTAATGACATACCCAGGAGAGGTTCTGCAACCACGCCTAAGTACCCGGCTTCTAGCCCTGAGTTCACTTGGTGGTTGCCCTGTGACCACTACCCATGCGCGCACACACACAGATACTAAAGTAGAAGTAAGTCATGACTTTAGTCTTCACATGGCCGCTTGTTTTCCAGATGCATCAGATTGTCGTTCAACTAGAGTTGAAGGACTAGTTGGATAAGAATTGAGATGGTGATGTCACTGTTTCACCTGATTTGAATACTGCTATATAATCCAAAACAGTGGCACATATTTGAGCTTTTGATTAAGTATTGTTGAACACTAATATGGTAGGCCTTGTAGTCTGTGTGGGAGGAAATTACCACTCTCCAGAGACACCTAAGACAGATGTGTAGCCAAATAGCCAACATCATATCTGTGTAATAACCCAGGTAGGTTTTTCCTCCTAGTTTGTAATATATTGCAACACCTCGATTCCACAGCATCTGCAGCCTACACGTCAGCCTTGTGCTCTATAAAAGTTAGAGTAAAAATCCCTTTGCACTTAGAAGGTAGGGAAGGAAGGATTCCAAGGTCAGCCTGTTCTACATGAGATAGTTTCCAAAAGACGGAAGAAAAAAAAAAAACTCTTAAAAGGGCCATAGAGATGACTGAGCAGTAAGGGCCCTGGCTGCTCTTCCAGAGGGCCTAGGTTCAGATCCCAGCACCCACAGGGCAACTCAACTGTTTTTTAACTCCAGTTCCAGGGGATCTGATGCCCTCTTCTGATCTCTGCAGGCACTGCATGCATGTGGTGCACAGACATGTGCAGGGACAACACCCATACACATAAAATAGTAATCAACTTTTCTTTTGATTCCTTAGAGACAGCTGAGGTGTGACTCAGATGTAGAGTTCTTGCTTACCTACTATGAGAGCCACAGAATTTGGACCCATTTGAGATTTGTTCACTTCCTGTTGGACACTCTCCTGTTGGAGAGTTGAGTGTTGGTATAACAGGAATTAGAAATCTTTGTGGGGATGACTTGGTGCCTAGGCCAGTCTCCTTCCCTTTATTGAGGAAGATACAATGGCCTTGACCCACTCTGTTCTAGTGAGGCTGTCCAGATTCCCTGGACACAGTGGTGTGTTGTGTGAGAGCCAGTCTAACGGACTTGCTCGGGTGGGCCTTTGGTCCACAAGTTCTTTCCAAGAGACAGTGACTGACTGCAGCTCTCGAAGTTCCAGCACCCTCCTCTCCTCTCCTCACCCTTATAGACTTCTGCACAGTGCTTACTTAGCACATATCTTCCCTCCTGGTCTCATGGAACAGAATGGCCAACCCCCTCCAGTCCCACTTTTGCCTCAGTTCTCCAGTGCTGAGGTTATAGATGTGTGCCACTACATCAGGCCTCTGAGTCTCTGGTGACATTTTTTAAGCTCCTCCTGCTCCCCACATCTAGGTCACAAATCACTATCATTTAATGAAAGAGTTGGTGATTGTGGGTTTGGTTGTTGTTTTTGGTTTTGGGTTTTTTGTTTTGTTTTGGTTTGGTTTTGGTTTTTTGAGACAGGGTTTCTCTGTGTAGCTTTGCACCTTTCCTGGAACTCACTTGGTAGCCCAGGCTGGCCTCGAACTCAGAGAAATCCGCCTGGCTTTGCCTCCCGAGTGCTGGGATTAAAGGTGTTCGCCATCACCTCCCAGCTTAGAAAATTATTCTTATTGCCATTTAATGTCCACTGTTAACTTCTAAACTTGAGTGTACTGTAGTAGGAATTTTAAAGGTACTTGTTAATAAAACTCAAACCCGAGGCCAGTTATTGGGGTGAATGCTGGAAGATCAGAGACACAGAACAAGCCACAGTTTCTCACTTGCTCCAAAGCCTGAACACTTCTCCAGCCAAATGCTTAACTAAATACACGCTTTTCTCTCTACATGTTTTTCTCTCCTCCAATTCCTGGTCCTCATGCCTTATATACTTTTCTCTTTCTGCCCCCACTCCTTGGGATTAAAGGTTGGGTTTCTGGGATTAAAGGCGTGGGTCACCATGCTTTGCTGTTTCTAAAGTGGCCTTGAACTCAGAGATCCACCTGGCTCTGCCTCCCAAGTGCTGAGATTAAAGGTGTGTACCACCACCGCCCAACTTCTGTTAGGGCTTACTCTTCCTATTTTCTAGCCACCATTTTTGGCTTTGTTCTAGTGGCTGTCTGTTCTCTGACCCCAGATATGTTTATTTCGGGGAACACACAATATTTCAGGGAACATAATACCCAACACATTTCTGTACTCAAGAATCATTTTGGGGTCTTGTTAAAAAGCAAGTGGATTGGGTCTAGGGTGAAGTCTGCTGTGTGCATTCCTAACAAAATCCCAGGTGATGTTGACATTGCTTCTTTGCCTGGGGACTATATTTTGAGTAGCAAGTTCATAGGACATTCAGAGTATGTGCAAATCCAACAGTAATAATATCCACATGCATTTCTTTTTCTATAGTAAACACAGAGCAGTAAAATAATGTTGGGTATTAGTGTGACCAGCTAGAGCCCTATTCTTTCCAACCTTGACCTTGAGCCTTGTTCTCCAAGATAGGAAGGGCTTCCTGGCATCAACACTGCTGGAATCCACAGCTGAAGTGATTCTGTGTTTTGCTCTGTCTGGTGCACTTTAGGATGCTTAGTAGTGCATCCTTTGACCTCTCTCTGCCAGATACTAGCAGTATCCTCCTCCCTCTCAGGTGTAATGACCCAGAAATGACTTCGACACTGTTGAAGATTTCATTTAGCCTCTAGCTATCACCCACCGCCCTGAGGCTTATTTTGAAATGTGGCATTGGGTGGAGTGTTGTGTGTGCTTCACATAAGTGGCTTGCTCACTATCTTGAAACTCTTGTAAAGGAGATCCATGGAGTAACTAGCCAGTTGGCAGCCTTTACAGCCTCTTGCTCCCTAGGGATGCTCGTTCTTTACTTTATGGAGTAGCCATCAGAGCATGGATGCCAGAAATTGCTTGGGATCTGTTGAAGCATGCTAGCCCACTTGGACTGCGCTGCCCTTTACTCTCACTTCTTGCTGATATATATGTCTGCCTGCTTCTAGCTCAGTCTCATTGTCCTCTGTTCCCAACCCCATGACCTCTGGTTTTTTTTTAAAGCAGATAACTAAGTCTTTAGAATTAAACCTACACCTATAATCTCAGCCCTCAGTGGAATAGGAAAGATGGTAAACTTATGAAACTGCCTCAGAAATGTGTGTCTGTAAGCCAAGGTGCTGTCTTCTAATAAAATTTTAATGTTGATAGCTAGAAGTACAGATTTGAAAATGGAGTGTAACCCTCTGCTTCAGGGTTCTCATTTGAAGACTGGGATGTAGCTGGCTTTTCTGTAGATATGGAAGAGCCGCAGAGGGCTTGGAGAGAGGAAGTAGGGAGGACTCACAAAAATTACTGTAAAGCAGAAGTTGTTTTTTGTGGAAATTTTTATACTGGAAAAGTTTAGGTCACCCCAGAGCACATCGGATCCTACTAGGACTGCACCAATGGCAGGGTTTTGTTTTGTTCTTTTCCAGTGGCTTTATTTGTTGGTTTGTTTTTAGGCTTGTGTCTTAAATGACTGAACTCAGCTGTGCTGTTTAAATTCTCTTTCAGCCACATGTGCTGAGCAGCAGGTACTGCGATGGTAGTTTTAGGAATGATAGTCAGCAGTGTCCCACTAATGAGGCGAGCATGCGCCATGGGGTCACAAGGACGGCTGCCGGTGGGGAGAACCCCTTTGTTGACTCAGGAGATGCACCTGGCAGTTCGCAGACTTGGCTGCACCAGCAGAATTGTGCTGTGGCTCGCTATGCCTGCTCCTGGTGCTATGCCTGCTCCTGGTGCTATGCCTGCTCCTGGTGCTATGCAGCTGTGTTAGGTCAGAAACCATTATAGAAATAAAAAAGATAAGGACTAAATTAAAAGCAATGTCCACTTTTCTTGATATATTTGACAAGAAACAAGCATCTGGTTTTGCCTTGTAAAGAGTTGTATTACTTTACTTTTGTTTTGAACCATATTTTGGTTGCAGAGAAACTTTAAATGTCTGTTTAAGAAAATCTGTAAGTGGGACTGAAGAGGTGGCTCATTGATTAAGAGCATTTGCTGCTTTTCCAGAGGACCCAAGGTCAGTTGGCAGTGCCCACCTCAGGTGCCTCACAGCCACCTGAGATTGCAGCTCCAGAAAGTCAGACACCCTCTTTGGCTTCCACTGGCACCAACACACACACACACACACACAGACCCATACACATACACTTAAATAAATAGTAGATCTTTTTTCTTTAATGAAAAAAATCTGGAAGGCAAACCGTGATCTCTTCAGTTAGTTTCAGACAGACTCTAATTTTAGCAGGTCCATATTCCTGGCTCAGTTTATAAAGTGCTAGCTGGCCTCACAAGCATGAGGAACTGACTTTGAGCCCCCAGAATCCATGTAAAAATGCTGGGCATGATGAGGTGGAAACTGGGCTTGCTAGTACCAACGTAAATGCTGGGTGTAGCAGCACACATCTGTAACCCCAGCACTTGAGAGGGTGGGGCAGAGACCGGCAGAACTCTCTTCTCCACTAGTCTGGCTGGGTAGACTCCAGCACTGTGCTCGAGTTCTCAGGTCAGAACTTCACTTAGTGTAACCATCGGATTGGTGACAGTTGAGTTTCTTATTGTGGAAACGGAAGTTTTTCCTGTGAATGCAAGAAACAGTGCTGGAATGTGGGCGCCACAGCCCCAACTCGTGGGAAGATGGGGCAGGGAGGAGTCTTGAGTTCAGAGTCAGCACAACAGAGGAGGGCAGAAGGCTAGTAGAGATATGTTTAGCTGACCTGAGCGTCAGCCGCCTCCTCAGCCATTCTAGCAGGAAATGGATGGGCAGCTGGGTGTGATGGTGCCTATCTGTCATGCCAGTGTTTGGAGGCCTTGGCAGGAGGATCCTCACCGGAGTGTGAGATCAGCCTAGACGCCACAGTGTGACACTGTTTCTGGAGAGAGGGCCGAAGGGAGGAGAGTGTGGACAGACCTTTTCCTTGGCAGCTTCGGATAGATAGTCCACCTCCCTTCTCCATTTTTTGAAGTATAACAGAAATACGCACCATAGCCTTTTCTTTGTTACAAAACATTTATATTGAGTCCCTAGATTTGTAACTCTTTCTTTACACCTTTCCCACCTTTATAAAGGAACAATCTTGATTTGGGTTTCTAGCTGTATCCCAAGTGGTCCTGTGTCTACATGGGAATTGCCTATAGGAGAAGCAGGGGCATCTCCATGCAGGTTCTGGAGTGTCCCCTTCCCCTCCCACCCTCAAGCTGAGGACCGAACCCAGGGCCTTGCACTTGCTAGACAAGCACTCTACCACTGAGCTAAATCTCCAACACTCCCACCCCACCCCCGCTGGAGTGTCTTTTACATACTCTAAACTCAGCACCATCTGCCAAGGGAGCTAAGGAGTCTTTAGTTCCAGTTTTATTCTGATGGTCAATCAAGTTTGAGACCCATCAGTTGCTCTCTGGAGTCTGCATATTGCTAAGCTTTTGTTTTAAGAGGCCATGTCACTTTTAGGGTACTGACCCTCTTATTTTTTCTAGGTTGGCTTCTTAGCATTATCAAGTTAGATATTTTTAAAAGTATGGCTCCTTGTCGTTAGTATTTTTATTTTTTTAAAAAGTTATAATGTTGGCTGTGGTGGCACATGACTTTAATCCCAGCATTCTGGAGGCAGAGGTAGATGGATCTCTGAGTTCAAGGACAGCCTGGTCTGCATGTTTGTGAAGAGCTGGTTCTGTGGATTGAACTCAGGTTTTCAGGCTTGGCAGCAAGCAGCTTTACCTGCTGAACCATCTTGCCAGCCCGACAATGGATATTTTTAGAAGGCAATTTGGAATAGTGTTGATTGAACTTGAAAGGAAATCCAAGACCTAAGTGCTGGCAGTCTTTATGTGGTAAGAAGACATCATTTCTTAGTTTCTAGACAGCTGTCTTGTTGCATGGCCCTCATGTAGCAGGTATAAAGCTCGCATTCTGTGGTGAGGTCTGTCTTAGAAGGGCACTGAGCTCCTCCAGAATGACTTCCCCTTCTTGACCTAACTGTCTCCAGGGTCGGAGTCTGTGAGCCACTCTTACTTTCTGAATACTGCTGAGTCTGACAGGAGCTTGCCCTGGCTTTCCGACCTTGCTGGGGTCACAGGGTCAGTGTTCAGGTCTGTGTCTGAGCCCGTGCTGCATGTGGTCATCCCAGTTTGGTCAGGCCCGTGTTTTAAAGTCCCAGTGTCATTGGTGTTCGGTGTTTTCACCCCAGCTTGTTGTCTTTGCAAAGCTCACTCTTATCGTGTGATTTTCTTCTTTCCCTCATCCTAACTTTCAGTCTGAAAGGGGAAAGAAGCTGTGTGGTTAGGTTTAAGGAAGTACAGCCACAGGTGGCCTCTTAGTCCCTCTCTCTTCCACTTCATCTCTGTCCCCTCATCTGAAAAGATCAAGCCTGCTTTGAATCAGTTAACATGAATTTTGGGGGACAGTCTTGTTCAGCCCCCAGTCCATGGCCATCTGGCACTCTGCCTTGTACATGAGCATTCATTGAGAGTCTGAGCAAATCTGGTGTATTAAAAGAACCGTTTTGCAGTTTTGAGCCAGGCGGTGGTGGCATAAGCCTTTAATTCCAGCACTCGGGAGGCAGAGGGGGTGGATCTCTGAGTTCAAGGCCAGCCAAGGAAGCTACACAGAGAAAACTGTCTGGGGGATTGAGGGGAGTAGTTTTGTCCGCTCCATTGCCATTTGCCTGCATGCAGTATACTACTCCCCAATTGTTCTTGCCATAGTACTTTGCTGACTGATAGGAGCAGGTCTTCGTAGGTCTTAGAATTGGAGGGTAAGTGTCACCACTTTTGTTGAGGTGCTGAATACAAAGCCCTCTGGAAGCCAGTGCAATGTTTTAAGGATAGTGTCACCAAGGGTGTAAACACGCATATTTAACAACAGGGTTTGGTTAGTGGCTTATATACACGCATTAGTGTTTAGTTTAACACTAAAGTGAAAACGGGTTACATACTTGACATTCTCCTTTCTCCTCAGTTTATAAAGTAAAAAGTAACGTCACCAAGTTGGGATAACAGCTGAATCAGCATTTGTAGGAGCTGAGTCAAGAGGATCATGACTTCAAGCCAGCCTGGACCACTCTGTCTCAGAGGACCAGAAGTGGAGGAGCTTAGAAATTTATTAGCTAAAGCAATAGCGTGTTTATGTCCATGTTCATATGTGTGCATGTGGAGACTGAAGTCTATGTTGTATGTCTTTATCTCAATGTGGAGTTCACCAATTTGCTAGCCTGGCTAGCTGACCAGCCCCACCAGGGTCCAAACTCTGCCAAGCACTTTAGTTAGGGCAAAGATTATGGAGATAGAGTACAAGGAAGAGTCAGTGTATGGGTCATAAAATGAGATTCTTGGTACTAGAAATGGTTACAAGAGATGATGTAGCTCTGAGAAAACTTATTTGTCACTGAATGAGAAATGAGAACATGATCTGTCCTAGGTGTGGTTGAGGAGGTTTTAGAAAAAAGGGGGAGAACAGGCAGAGGCATCTGGAAGAGTCCAGACTGAACCTGGCCAGCAGAATGAACAGGGCCATTGCCGGGAGGGGGGAGGGGGAGGGGGAGGGAGAGGGTGAGAGAGAAAGAGAAAGTGGGGGCAAGCGAACAAGAGAGGAGCCATGGAACAAGAGGCCAAGAGAGAAACCAGAAAAGCCAATAGAGTGTGTGGACCAAGAGAGCCCCAAACAGCTGAATTGTAAGGTCGAGAAGCAGCTGTGGGAAGGAGACACTGCACTGAGACTTGTCTTTGAGACCTGACAGTCACCAACCTAGCTCCTAAGACAAGTTTTAATTGCTGTTTGAGAGTTGAAAGCATCGTATCTGGTTATAACTGGTAGACTTAGCATGGACCGGATGTTCTTCTGTCATGGCTCACTTTCTGATGGAGGATGAGTTTATACCACAGCCTTTATGAAGAGAACCCAGACATTAAATCAAAAGGATGGAGAGGGGGGATTCTTTCCTTTTCTGAGACAATGTCACCATCCTTTATCTGCTGATGTATTATTTTTCACAGTGCTGGTCCCAAAGGTGACAACATCTATGAATGGAGATCAACCATTCTCGGGCCCCCGGGGTCTGTGTATGAAGGTGGCGTATTCTTCCTTGATATCACTTTTACACCAGAATATCCCTTCAAGCCTCCAAAGGTAAGAAGTCTGTGTATTCTCAGATTTGACTGTCCCTGTCAGAGACACATTGAAGTTTTAAAAATGTAATCATGAAAGCTAGATTTCTTCCATGCTGTGTTGGTGTCCTACCCAGGCCTCCTTACCTGTGGGTGCTCCATTTTAGTGATTTAGGTAGACAGTCTAGATCTGATATATGGGTCAGAAAAGATCTTAGCTTCTTGAGTATACAGTGTTTGCTAGTTTTAACTGAATATGATGATTGTTGATTGAGTTGGCTCCTCAGTTAGCAATAGGCATTTCTAGGGGTAAGTGCTTAAAACCTGTGCTATTTATAGTCAAGTTTATTAGATTTGAAGCTTACTCAAAAGCAGTGTATTACTACCAGCTAACACAAGAGGTCAGCAAACAACCAACAATTCAAACTTAGAAATATTCATATTTAAAACATTAAAATTAAGCCAAACATGTCATCCCAGCACTCTGGGTATGGCAACAGGCAGGAGGATCAAAAGTTTGCAGTTAATCTGGGATGCACAGTCCAAGGCTAGCCTGATCAAGAAAAGAAAAACCCTGCTGGGTGGTGTTAGTACACACCTTTAATCCGAGTACTGAGGAGGCAGAGGCAGGCAGATCTCTACAGAGTGAGCTCCAGGCCAGCCAGGACTACACAGAGAAACCCTGTCTAGAAAAGAATAGAGGAAGTGTTGAACCTCCTCAGCCTTTGACAGTGGGCATCGCCTTCAAATGAAAGGCGACAGTGTGAACAAGCTCTGTCACCTCACAGTCTGTGGATTAGTCAGCTGAAATGTAGAGTAAAAGTCTCCTTCCAGAATGCTGCTTGACAATAACCTTATTTTTAGGTTACGTTTCGTACAAGAATTTATCACTGTAATATTAATAGCCAAGGAGTTATTTGCTTGGACATATTGAAAGACAACTGGAGCCCAGCACTAACCATCTCGAAAGTCCTCCTCTCTATCTGCTCACTCCTTACAGACTGCAATCCTGGTAAGGTTAATAATCTTCTGCACTTTATTTCTTACTAAATGAAAAGGTACTTGTTTTCCACATAAACTAAGACCCATGTTTTCAAGGGATGTTTTAATCAGAGTTTAACTCACTAGCTGGAAAACATTGCTGCTTGCCTACTCTTATGTCCAGCGCCGAGGCTGAATGAGTGGCTGTTGCCTCCCTGTTTGGGTGGTGGTTCAGTGACCACTTGCCCCATAGCCAGTTCTCACTTTGGAAAGTGGTATTTTTCTGCTAAGTACTTGGTGATTACAGAATTACAATCTTATTGGGACTAATGGTTTTAAAATAAAAAGAATTGATTAAACATACAAATTTAATTAGTCATTCCATTTTCAGAGAACCATTTTTAGTTGGGGGTCTGGGTTTTGGCCTTTTCTAGGCATACAGAGTACAATAGGTGGTGTCAATTGCACCAGCCACAAAGGTTTTGCAGCATCCACAGTGCTCTGAGTGGTGAGCAGAGGTGGTCCTGGAGCCTTGGGCAGCCAGACTTGTACGTTTGGTCATACACATGAAGAGGAGGAGCGTCACTTGTTGGGAGAGAAGTCGGAGAAGAAAATATGGCCAGGCCACTCATTTTTTAGCAAGACTCCTCCCAAACTCCTTGTTTTACTTTCTATTAAAGATGAGAAGCTGGGGCTGGAGAAATGGCCCATCTATTTAGAGCAATTGTTCTTGCAGAGAACTCGGGTTCAGTTCCCAGCCCCCACATGGCAGCCTGCATCTCTAGCATGCAGGCAGAGTACTCATACACATCAAGTAAATCTTTTTGAAAACACCCTGGCGAGTGTTTCAGGCATAGGGCATGGTCATAACTGTTTGCTCTGTGTTAATATCCAAAGTGTCTGATTTTCTTTCTCCAAAGTAATCTACATGTTTTTCTTCCAGCTGACCCTTTGGTGGGAAGTATTGCCACTCAGTATATGACCAACAGAGCAGAACACGACAGAATGGCCAGACAGTGGACCAAGAGATACGCTACATAAACTGGGTTTTCAGTTCTTACATTATCTGTCTGTCACAGAAGAGAGCTGCTTATGATTTTGAAAGGGTGGGGGAGGGTGGGAGTTGGTAAAGAGTAGGGTATTTCTATAACAGATATTATTCAGTCTTACTTCCTAAGATTTTGTTGTAACTTAAGGTATCTTGCTACAGTAGACAAATTGGTAATAGTGACTTTTCGAGCTGTCAGTTTTGCAAGATTAGCTGACTTTGAGTCCAACAGGGAAGAATGTACATGTAGACACTTGGGTTTCATTGACTGTAGTCTACTGTCATTTCAAAATCAGCTTAAATTTTTATAGGTTACACACATGGCCGCTTATGTAAAGTCCCATTTTCTTGTTTAAAAAAGTTGGAATTTGTCTCTTTACTTCTTAGAAGGAAACAATGGTATTTAACAGTTTATAGAGATCATTACCTTCTATATATAAAATGGACACCTGGCTATGAGACACCATGTAGGAAACGAGTAGTTAATGTATTTTATTTCATATGCAAATTACTTTAAAGGTTGAATCAGGATTTGTGGAAACCTGTAGTGAAATACCTTAAGCTGTTAACCATAGGTGAGGAATAGGAACTGCTCAGTGGACTGGTTATGTGTTTTAGACTTCTTACGTCTGCATTTGTTACTGTGCTAATAAACAATATTAAGAACAACCCTGACCCTGCCGTGCTCATTTCTCTCTCTAGAGTCTTTGCTTCTGAAGCAGGTTCAGGAATACACATGACTTACATATGCCAGGACGATTGAAAAACTAACAGCCATTGGTGGCCCACACCTTTAATTCCAGCAGTTAGGAGGCAAAGGCAGGCAGAACTCTGTAAGTTCCAGGATGGGCTTCAAAGCCACACAGAGAAACTCTATCTCAAAAAAAAAAAAAACAGAAAACAAAACAAAACAAAAAAAGAATTAATAGTCAGCTGAGCTTCAAAGATGCCTGTTTCTGAAAGCATTATCTGATTTGCGGATGTAGCAGTAACAGAAGAAGTGAGCTGCCTGGTGAGCTGGTGCCACCGCTGGCTTTGCAGGGCAGAGTTTGATTCCTGCTGGTGCTACTGCTGCTGCTGCTGCTGCAGCTGCACATTTCCCCAGACCCGTGTAGGTAAAAGCCTGTCACCCTAGCATGTGGGTAGAGGCCAGAGAATCTGAGTTCAAGGTTATCCTCAGCTACACACTGAGTTTGAGACTAGCCTAGACTACATGAGATCATTTCTCACAAAAAGGAAAACTGACCCAGAACATGTTCATTATATAACTGAGAGAAGTGACTTAGCAATCAAAGAGAAAAAAAGTATAGGGGGGGGGTGCACACCTTAAATCCCAGCACTCAGGAGTCAGAGGCAGGTGGATCTCTGTGAGTTCAAGGCCAGCCTGGTCTACAGAACGAGATCCAGGACAGTCAGGGATATTACAAAGTGACACCCTGTCTTTAAAAATAAAAAAAAAAAAAAAAGAATTGGCCAAGACTGGGCATAGTGGCACACACCTTTATTCCCAGCAGAGGAAGACTTTAGTCCAAACAAGCCCTGTCTTTCAAGAGAGATGGCAGGGCAAACCGTGGCTATAAGCCCAGTATTCAGGGTTGACTAGGGCACACGGATTCTGCCTAAGTAATTTATTAAGACCCTTTCTCAAAAAGTAAAAAGGTCAATGATACATGTGCATGAAGCACTGTGTGTTCAGTCTGCAGTACCACCAACAAAAAAAAGCAAAGAGCAACGATGCTGATGTTATTCACAGTGGTCCTGTTGGCTTGAACTCACTAGACTGAGACAGCCACTGTGATCACTGTAAGGAAGACTCCATACTTTACTTGTGGTCTTAATATATTCTTAAAGTTGACTCATAGTTGAAGCCTCCAAGCAGCTTATTTCCTAGTTCTTAGGATAGTGCTATCAAGCTTTTTAACACAGTGACCCACACTCTTCAGATTTGGCTAAGATCTTCCATAAACTATAGTACTTACTCGGTTAAATATTTAGAGCAAAGCAAAACCATGACTTTTGTTCTATTTAGCAAAGCCTCTGTGAAATAAGAATTTAACACATGTGGATCCAAATTGTCATTATTGATACAATTTAGGTACACAAAACAATTGTCAAGTTTTATAATCTTAGATATTAGTGATTAACCTTTAAAGAAATTTAGATATTTTATGTGTATGAGTGATTTTCACTGCATGTATATATGGGCACTGTGCATGCAGTACTTGAAGTCGAGAGAGGACATTGGATCTCTTGGAATCAGCTACTGGTAGTTGTGAGCCACCATGTAGGTACTAGGAATTGAACCCAAGTCTTCTGCAAGAGCATCAATTTTGTTTGTTTGTTTGTTGTTTTTCAAGACAGGGTTTCTCTGTAGCTTTGGATCCTGTCCTGGAACTCACTCTGTAGACCAGGCTGACCTTCAACTCACAGAGATCCACCTGCCTCTGCCTCCTGAGTGCTGAGATAAAGGCATGCACCACTACCACCCAGCAAGAACATCAATCTTAACAGCAATGTCTCCAATCCTGATCAGCCTCCTCCACTGAAAGGTAGTCCAGCAACTTGAGTTCAACTCCTGGAACTGACTGCAAACACATATCACATACATATAGTAATAAGCCTTTTTGAAATTATATTCGCAATAAGGAATTTGCATAAAATTACAATGACTGGACAGTTCCTGACAGGCTAGAAGGGTTCCCATGGAACACTGCATACTCTACAAATTTTATTTTACTATTAATGAAAAGCGCAACATAGATAACAAAGATGGTGATTTCAAGAATAGGTTTCAAATAAAGACAAAATGTCCAACAATAATAACTTAGCCCAGTAAGTTAACTATAACATAAAGTGCATTGGATTCCCACTAGGGTTCCCTAAGTCCCAGAGGTGGTTTATAAAGGGCAATGGTAAACCGTAACCTTGTGCCATGCTACGGACGGTTCAAGGCTTGACTCAGTTTTCAGAATTGGAGTTCCCCTTATTTTTCCTCCCAGGCAAAGGGAAGCTGGATTTGCTCTGGGGCTGGGAAAGCTTGCTGGCTAGTAAAGTGAAGGGCTCAATCAGTGTCCTCCGGTCAGTCACTGTCACCTCCCACAGTTTCACTCTCTCACTCTTCGCCCACTGCTGCGCCACCTCAGCATCCACTTGTCTCTGCTCAGAAAGGTCGATTTTGTTTCCCAGCACAACAATTGCCACCTGAAAGAAAATGGTGACTTAGCAGACTGCTTTACTTAAATGATATCGAGGTGAGAGCCAGTAATCTCAGCTGCTCTAGAGTTGAGGCAGGAGGATTGCAAGTTCAAGGCCAGCTTGGGCAACTTAGTTAGACCCTGTCAAAAACAAAGTTTAAAAAATAAAAGACTGAGGCACGAGGCCCTAGGTCAGTCCCCAGTACTAGGCTGGTGGGGGTGTCTTCAGATAGGATAGGAATAAGAGAAGCATCACCTCACTTCTTTTATGTGAGTACATACAAACCTTCTATATATTTTGTTTTTTGTTTTTTGAGACAGGGTTTCTCTGTGTAGCTTTGCACCTTTCCTGGAACTCACTTGGTAGCCCAGGCTGGCCTCGAACTCACAGAGATCCGCCTGCCTCTGCCTCCGAGTGCTGGGATTAAAGGTGTGTTCTGCCGCCGCCGCCGCCGCCGCCGCCGCCGCCGCCGCCGCCACCCGGCTACAATCTATATTTTTAACTAACTTCTGGCTAAGTGACTTGGAAATTACCACCCAATCTAGGACCATAGCTTACCATGACTACATTGTTTCAATGTAAAGATGCTGTGGAGCTGAGAGTTCTGTACCTCTAGAATGCTAGTGGTTTCTTGGTTATTCTGTCCTTGAAAGGTGCCTACTAAATATCCTCTGAATTGTGAGCCAAGAGGAACATTTTACCCCAAATACAAGTAAATCATGCATTCAAATTTAGCTACCCAGCAGGCAGTCCTTGGCATGACTAGAGCATAGCACAGAACCACAGTGCCAAAGCCCCAAAGGAAGAGCACGCGTGGAGCAGTTCTTCCTAGCAGAGCGCTGAACCACAGCTGTGTGCCTGGCCTCTGGAGAAGGCCTGAGCTCTGGGTACTCCTCCCACCACTGCTGAGTCCTGAGAAGAGGCAATGTACAGAAGGTATGTAGTTCTTTAGTGCTGCTCCAACATATCTGTCTTGGGGTTTCTATTGCTGTGATAAAACACTGATCAAACCCAGCTTGGGAAGGAAAGGGTTTATTCCAGCTTACAACTCCCAGGTCACAGCCCATTACTGAGGGAAGTCAGAATAGGAACTGAAACAGGACATTGAGGAGTGCTGCCTACTGGCTTGTTCCCTGTAGCTTGCTCAGCCTGCTTTCTAAAAGTACCCAGTACCACAGCCAGGAATGCCACTACCCATTATGAGCTGGGCCTTCCTACATCAATCATCAATTAAGATAATGCCCTACAGGCCAATCTGGTGGGGGCACTTTCTTGAAGTCTCCTCTTCCCAAATGACTAGCTTGTGTCAAGTTGCATAAAATGAGCCAGCACAGGGTCCTCCTAAACACTGCTACAGAAGGCTAGCGCCCCTCGTCCAACACACCCACCTGTCAATCCCCAACCCACATGCTGTTGCTGTCACTGACTAATTTCCTGGTCACCCATCACTACTGTGGCTATAGTCCTAACAGTGTTACTCCTTCCTTAGGCTTCGATAACCTGGTCTCCTGGCTTCGACTTTTCTGGTGATCATAATTTCCTCCTAACCAATCATTCCCTCCATGGCCACTCCCTAGATCTTTGGGAAAGATTTGTTTCCAGGCAGCCCACACCAATCCTATCTTCCTCCTTATGCCTACCTGCAGCCATTCTTACTAACACTACGATGCACCCTCTGGCTCTGCTGCCTCTCGCTGCAGTCGACCTCACATCCAAAGTCCCTCACCCAGCCCAGATGACTTTCATCTCCACCCTGTCTATTATCCCACCACATGCTAAGCCCTAGGTTAAATTTCACTCTTAGCCCTGCTGGGGGTGGGGGTTCCCACTTTATAACCACCAATCTCCAGCTCGTGTCCTCCAACAGATTACTGCATTTAATTTCTTCAGCTAGATGACATCTCAGACCATGGCCTTTCCAGCGTTTTTTCTTCTGTCCTTTAACTGATGACCCTGCTGTTTTACGGGAAGAAAGTAAACTGAAAGAGAACGTCTTCACCAGCGAACTGACCTGTCATCTTCCCAGCCCATCTCAATGGCTCTAGAACCAGCCATCCTTCGCTGCTTGGACAAGGATGAGTATCACTCCATCACTCCTCCAGCCAGTCACCCCTATCTGTTACTGTTATGTAAAGAAACACTTCCCGGGGCTGGAGAGATGGCGCAGAGGTTAAGAGCACCGACTGCTCTTCCAGAGGTCCTGAGTTCAATTCCCAGCAACCACATGGTGGCTCACAACCATCTAATGAGATCTGGAGCCCGATGCAGCATCCTTCTCCAGGGCCTGTTCTCCTTTATAGCAAAACTAGTCAAAGAGCTACTGTAGCTTCTGTGTTTATTTTCCCCACCTCCAATCAGGCTGCTTCTCATTAGTTCCCTAGAGTTTGCCCTAACTTCCATATATTATAGATCCATCATTTTTTAGTCCCCAACCTTTCTGATCTACCTAGAGAACTTGACAGTGGGGTTACTTCCTGTTTGGTATAAGTGCTAGCTTCATTTGCTTTCTGGGTACCCCTACTTACCCCTTGCTTTTTCTCCTGCTCACTAGCCTTCCTTATCTTATTCCCCCAATGCCTATTGTCAGCACAGCATTCAAATGACTACTTGAAAGGCCAGGTGTAGCCAGGAGGTGTTGGTGCACACCTTTAATCTCAGCACTTGGGAGGCAGAGGCAGGTGGATCTCTGTGAGTTCAAGGCCAGCCTGGTCTACAAAGTGAGTTCCAGGATAGCCAGGACTGTTACACACGGAAACCCTGTCTTGAAAAACAAAACAAAACAAAACAAAACAAAACAAAAAAGGCCACGTGTAGTGGTACATGCCTTTAGTTCCAGCCCTCAGGAAACTGAGGCAGGTGGATCTCCATGAGTTCAGGGCCAGCCAAGGCTATACAGGCAGACCCTGTCTAAGATAAGTAATAAAACTAAAAAAAATGTTCAACTTTGGGACTGGAAACATTACTAAGTGGTACACATACTGCTCTAACAGAGGACAGAGGCACATTGGTGGCTCCAGATATCTGATGCCCTCTTCTGGCCTCTACAGACACCTGCACTCATGTGCATATAACTCTTCCCCACTCCCCACTCCACATAATCAAAGTTAAAATAAGTCTTTTAGCATAACTTATTTTTTAAAAGATGGCCAATCAGCTGGGTGTATTAGTGAATGTTTAATCCCAGTTTGAGGAAACCGTGCCTTGAAAAACCAACCAAAAAAATGAAAAAAAAAAAAAAAAAGAAAGAAAGAAAAGAAAAACCAACCAACAAATAAATAAATAAATCGAGTTCCAGGACAGCCAGGGCTGTTATAGAGAAATCCTGCCTTGAAAAACCAACCAACCAACCAACAAATAAATAAGCAAGTAAGTAAGTAAAGTGTAAGAATCTGGGCTAAAACAATTTATCAATGCTATTAACCAGTGTGCCACATGACTCCGAAGATAATGGCTGAGCTGTGTGAGAGTGTAGAGAAGATGTGTGACTAGAGAATTCCAGGTAGAAGAGCAGTGGCAAGTAGGTAGGAGTTGATGACTAGTTATTAGCTTGTATGTGCTTTTTTAGGTTGAGGATAACAAGAGCCCTGTTTTGCTACAGATATCCTAAAAGCCTGAAGAAGCAATGATCCCACACATGACTGAGCTGTGCAGGACCTGAGTGAGGGAGCTAGGTAAGCACACATTGTAGAGAGTCAAACAGAACTAGGTAGAAAGCCACGCTTGTGCTAAATGGGCTCAGCCTATCCTGCATACCCTGTGTGTACAGATACTGCCAATACAAGTGAATGATTTTGAAATGTGTGAACTACACAAAAATGCTACACTACACTTCGATTCTAACAGTGTTAGACTTCACACTTGGTATCTGAAATAGCCACTTACCTCTTTTTTGTCTTTGAACTTATCAATTTCTTTCTTCAGAAGCTCTACTCTTTGAAAGGATTCAAGGTTATTCACACTGTACACAAGAACAAAACCATCAGCAAAAGAGAAATAATGCTTTGGCAGCTCCACGCCTTCCTGCAGGCCTCGGGTGTCATATAAGTGGAGCTGCTCCTTCACTCCACGGTCCGTCTCCACCGAGGCCATGTACACGTCTTCCATTGTCTCACAGTCTTCCGTTCCTAGATTGAAAAGAACCAGGGTCAGCCAGGCATGGTGGCTCACACCTGTAATCCCAGCACTCAGGAGGCATAGGCAGGTGGATTTCTGTAAATTCCAGGCCAGCCAAGGCTATAGTTTCAAAAAAAAGAACCAGGGTCAGTTATTCACTAGTTCCCTATCCTTTTGAAGCTGGCTTTCTAGGTTCCCCACACACCATATATAATAATCAAATTTCTACTTTACTAATTTCTTCAAAATTAAAAGTAGTTATTCATCTGAAAGTATCTTGTTTTTCTAAAAATATTCTTTGGACCATCAAGATAGCTCTCAAGCTTGGTGACCTGAGTTTGTTCGATTCCTGGGACCTACTAAAAGGTAGGAGAGAATTGACTCTACAAGGTCATCCTTTATTCTCTACAGAGGCTCACATGCCCCACCCACCCACCCATACACACACATACTCTTTAAAAATCATTTCTTCTGCCAGACATGGTAGTCGACACCTTTAATTCTACTACTTGGGAGGCAGAGGCAGGAGGATCTCTGTGAGTTCAAGATTAGCCTGGTTGGTCTACAGTGACTTCTAGGGCAGCCAGCCTCAAGAAAACAAAAGAGACGTTTCTTCTCATAACTGATTGAGGTGACACATTTATATCCAGCCCTTGGGTGGTATGAACAGGAGGATCAGTAGTTCAAGGTTAGGCTTAACTGTGTAGGAATCTGAGGCTGGCTTGGGCTACATAAGACCTTGTCCAACAAACTAAACCTTTCTTCTGGTATTAGAATTGGTCTAGCATTAGGTCTGCCAAAAAAGTAAAATTTTTTCTTCTATATAAAAATGGCAATAAAAATTTGGCAGTGAGATTACCTATATTTATGAACTATAATAGTCAAAGAAACTAATACCTAAATGAAAGTGATAAAAGCTGACTTAAACAGCATCGGCCTCCATCAGAAGCAAGGCTGGAACAGGGTAATGGGCTGTTTTTGCAGAATGCCCAGGTTATCTCCAGAAGTGCATATGTCCAGTTTGGGCCCAGACCCAAGCTAGTTCTCAGAATTGTTAAGAGGGATGCATGACTTGAAACCCAAACAGCCTTTGTTTGTCTAAGTTATATTTTTCATAGTTGATGCATTAGAATTTAAACTGAAGTAACTTTAAACTCCTTTTTTTTTTTTTAGACAAATTATCACATGTTCCCAGACTGGCCTTGATTTAGGCAGTTATATGCCACCATGTTCCCAGCTACTCAAGAATATGGTTTTTCGAAAAGCTTGCCCTTGAGCTGAAAAGTGTAGGAGATTAAAGGAAATTCTGACACCAACGAGTTTGAGAACTGTTGGCAAAGACCTTAAAGTGAACACTAAATATAATTTCTTTGGCAGTGCCAGAGACTGAACTCAGGGCCTCATATACGCTTACCCCTGAGCTGCATCTCTAGTCCCTGAAATACAGATTTAACAACAATTGTTAAATATTATTTTGAGAAGCTAGAATAGAAACAAAGGTCATCCATTTGCGGGTGGCACACACCTTTAACCCCAACACTCGGGAGGCAGAGGCAGGCAGATCTCTGTGAGTTTGAGGCCAGCCTGGTTTCATAGTAAGTTCCAGCCAAGGGTACAGAGAAACCCTGTCTTGAGAAGAAAAACCAAAACAACAACAAAAACAAAACAAAAGATCATCAAAATGATGAATAAAATATAAAAATGTACTCTAAGCTATATACCAGAAAGAAACACTCTAAAGATCTACATTTACTAATCTTTTATATAAACCTAAGTTCACTTTAACACCTGTCTTCTTTAGCCAAAATCATGACCTCATTAGTGCCAGGAACATGACCTTCTTCACCTCTGCAGTTCTCCAAAGCAGCATCACACGCAGTATGATAAAGAAAATAGGAAACAGGGTACTCATCGAAGGAATAAATTGATGAGATGATGTCAATTTACAAAAGAAATGTAGCCAACAGCCATGTCTTCCTTTTTAAACCTATACAGCAGCATTAGAACACTAAGGCTGAAGAATGGTGCTATCTCAGAGACCCTAAGATTCCTAGACCTCCTTTTGAGGCAGATGCACAGTGCCCCCTCTTCATATTACTTATGTCTACCTGCCATTTGTTTTCTGCCTGTTGTATAGCCTGTAGCAAGCACTGTTGAACTGCAACGAAACCCGGGTCCCTTGCCCTACCTACTCTTCTTTCATGCCATAGCATGGCCAACAAGTGCCCTCCACCAGTCCCAGAATCTAGAGAGACCAAGAAAGATAATCTTACCAATGGTATGATTCCCATAAAGGAGTTGCTCCAGAATTGCAGTTTTCCCAACAGACAACAACCCACAAACGACAACCTTGCAGCCCTTTCCCATCTTCTCTCAGGACAAAACTGTGGAGAAAATGGAGGGACTTTAAAACTGGACACACTGAAATAAATTCTTTCTTTCCCTTAAAGTTTAAGTTGAGCCAGTAATACAGGGGAAACTCCAAATATTAAAAGGGTGATACAGAATAAGATAATCTTTCTTCAAGCTCTTTGTGAAGAGTTTCTTTTATACTGACACAGAAATCATCTGGATAGACTGTAAAAACACCCAAAGGAGATGTGTGTAATCCCAGCACTCGGAAGGAGAGGAAGGAGATGTGTGTAATCCCAGCACTCGGAAGGCAGAGGAGGGTCCGCATAGGCTATATATAGTGAGTTAGAGACCACCTTGGATGTCGATATCTAAGCATGGCTGCTCATGCCTACAATTCCAGCACTCTGGAATAGAAGTAAAGAGTGCTGAGGCTGGAGGATTACCAGTAAGGTAACATTTTCCTTAAGGCTTTTGTTTTTCCAAAAGACAGGGTAGTGGCAGGTAAGGTAAAAAAGGGAGATGCTTCATTAAAAACAACAGAAAAGTCATTTTAAAAAGTCAAATGGTGGGGACTGGAGAGATGGCTCAGAGTTTAAGAACACTGGCTGTTCTTCTAGAGGACCTGGGTTCAATTCCCAGCACCCACGTAATAGCTCACAACTGTCTGTAACTCCAGTTCCAGGGGATCTGACATCCTCACAAACACATACACGTAGGCAAAATACCAATGGGAAAAAAAAGGTCAAATTGTAAGCCAGGCATGGTGGCATAGCCCTTAGTTGAGGCACTTGGGAGACAGAAGCAGGTGGATCTCTGACTTTGATACCAGCCTGGTCTATGTAGTAAGTTCCAGGACAACCAGAGGAATATAGAAAAACCCAGCTCACCAATGGGTAAAAATTCTTGCTACCCAGTCTGATGACCTGAATTTGATAACCGATTCCCAAAGGTCATCCTCTATGCATGCATGCACAAATAAATAAGTTTAAAAAGTTTTGAGACAGGGTCTCACTACTATGTACCTCTGACTGTCTTAGAACTCACTATGTAGACTAGGCTGGCCTTGAACTCAGAGATTCTCCTGCCTCTGCCTCCCAAATCCTGGGATTAAAGGTATACACCACCCAGCCTGGCTTAAAACAACAACAACAACAAATAACAACAACAAAAAAACTTTTAAGGGTTCATAGCAGTAGCTCCATGGTTAAGAGCACTGGCTGCTCTTGCAGAGGACCTGAGTTCGAGTCCCAGCACCTACACAGGGGCTTAATGTATAAGGGTGTTCTGCCAGCATGTATGTCTGTGCACCATACTCATGCCTGGTACCCTTGGAAGCCAGGAGGGTATTAGATCCCCTGGGACTGGAGGTAAAGAGAGTTATGAGCTGCCATGTGGGTACCAGGGTCCTCTAAACCAGTGAGCAGATGGCTCCCCATCTCCACTTTATAGAAATGGACTCCTGAAGGTGCTTCCATCCTAATCCTGGAAACCTTTGAGACCTTACTTTAAAAGGGCATTTGCAAGTGTGACTGAATTAACCTTGAAACAGAGAACAAGATGGAGGTGGAGAGCTATCACAAGTGTATTTTTTGAGAGAAGTTTGAGAGAGGGGATTGACTGACTGGAAGGTGGCAGAAGCCAGCAGCCAAGGGACACAGGCGGTCTTGGGCTGCTATTCCTGACACCAGGATTTTTTAATTTAATGCATTGGTGTTTGACTGCATGTGTATCTGTGTAAGTGTGTCAGAAGTCCTGGAGCTGGAGTTACAGACAGTTGTGAGCCACCATGTTGGTGCTGGGAATTGAACCCAGGTCCTCTGAAGGAGCAGCTAGTGCTCTTAACTACTGATGCATCTTTCCATAAGTGTTTTATTTGAGCCATTAAATATATTGCAACGGAAAACAGGCAGGGACAGCACAGCCTCCTCACTTGAGGGAAAAGCAGAGCACACAGCAAGCCAGAGTAAGATACAGAAGTAAGAGAACGGGAAAAGCCCAGAGGCAAGATAGACAGTTAAGAAAAGCTGGCGAGGCCAGGCGGTGGTGATGCATGCCTTTAATTCCAGCACTTGGGAGGCAGAGGCAGGCCTGGGAAACAGAGTGAGTTCCAGGACAGGCTCCAAAGCTACACAGAGAAACCCTGTCTCGAAAAAACAAAAAAAGAAAAAGCTGGCAAGAAACTAAGCCAAGCTAAGGCTGGGCATTCATAAGTAAGACTAAGCCTCTGTGTGTGATTTATTTAGGAGCTGGGTGGCGGGCCCCCTAAAAAGCAAAACAAACAAACAAAAAACAAAACAAAACCAAACCCATGGAACTACACTCACAGATTTGTAGTTATTTCCTCAGGAAACCTGACCCTGGGAGCTGGAGAGGCTCAGTAGTTACAGCACTTGCTGCTCCTGCAGAGCACCTGGGTTCGGGTCCAGCACCTGTTTGGCAGCTTACAACTAGTGGGTCTCTGCATCTGTTTTCATCAGTTACTGGATGAAGGCTCTCTAATGACAATTAGGGCAGTCACCAATCTGATCACAGGAGATGGCCAGTTCAGGCTACCTATTTATTCACTGTTGCTAGGAGTCTTAGCTGGGGTCATCCTTGTAGATTCGTGTAGCTTTGCGCTTTTCCTGAATCTCGCTTGGTAGCCCAGGCTGGCCTCGAACTCACAAAGATCCGCCTGCCTTTGCCTCCCGAGTGCTGGGATTAAAGGCGTGCGCCGCCGCTGCCGCCGCCACCATCACCACCCGGCTTCATCAGGTTTCTACCTGATCCGAAAAGCATCCCTTTCCAGTCATCTCTTTCAGTACTCCCCCACTCCATCCACCCACAACGGGATCCCTCTTGTTCCCATCCCCAGGGAGATCTCTAAAAGAAATCTTATCCTGAGCACTCTGTCCTAACTAGCAAGCAACACCAGATGTGTTAAAAAAAAAAAAAAAAAAAAGAAGAGGGGGAGTGGGAGCGTGGCAGTTAATTGGAAGATAACTTCCACCCATGTCCGGGCTCCACTGGCTACATCACATACCCCAAACAAGGACTCAGCGGACGCGGGCCTCCCTCCTGGGACTGGGACGCTGGAGCAACTGTCACTCTATACCCCTTCACTCCCTCAATGTGTGTCCTTGGCACCAACTTAAATGCATACCTAGGTATTAACGTTTGCTCCCGAGGCTAGAACTTGTGCGTTGTTTGCGGCTGCAGCGCCAACAGCTGAGACTGCGCCTGGCACATATTATGATATATATAGATATATTGAAATTTTTTTAAAGACTGGTGAGGATTCTTACAATGTTAAAGCCGTTATTTATTTTAAAAGATGAACAGAACCACAGTTTGATGTAAAAGGTAAACATGATTCCGGAACCTTGGCCACAAACAAGAGTAGAGTATTAAAACCTCACGACTATATGAAAAAAGAAAATTCTGGAGCTGCAAAAACTCCAATACACCATTATTTCTTAATAAAGAACGCAATGCAGAATACCAGCATTATTTCTTCCTGAAACAGACGTACAGAGCTTGACAAATGAACAATTTGCTATCCTAAATGCATCCATAAAATAAGCCCCGGCGTTCTGACGTTAGCACCTCCGGCTCCCATCCACCCGCTCACCCTGGTTCGGCAGGCCCCCGGCGGGCTCAAGGACACGCGCGAGGCCCACGCGTGCAGCCACTTGCGCCTACGCCCACCCGGTGGCTGTCCTGCGGCCACACTGCTCCGGGATCACGGAGCGGAGCCTGCGGAGACACCAACCTGACACCGCCGGGCAGTGAGACAGAGGCACGCCGGTCACTGCGGCCCGCGGACACCGCTCTGGAGCCAGTCCCCGCACCGTGACGCACACGGGGCTCAACGCCGCTCACCTCTTGCAGCCTTTGCAGCTCAGAGGCAATGCTGAGAGCTCCGGGAGGACATCCGGAAGCGACCAGCTGCCCGCCTGACTCCGCCCACCAGTTTGGATGTTGGAACTACATGCCCCATGAAGCACTGTGCGGCCACCCCGCCCCACCGGAAAGAGAGTCGCCGAGGTGGGGGGAGGAGCCACAAAAGGGATTGTGGGAGAAAGGCTTCTTCCTTTCCTCTGGCGGCAGCCATCAGGTAGGCTGGCTGGGGTGTATTTGCGTTTCTATCCGCCGCGAATCGCGTTAGTCTTCAGCCATCCGGCCCTGGCGGCCCTGCCGTCTCGGAGCTGCTTCCTCCCACGGGCGTTCAGTCAGGATGCGGGGTGGAGAAGGCGCGAAGACGCAGCCATCCGGGAGGCTTGCGGGGGAGACGCGATGGCGGCAGGATCCGAGCTGGGCCCGGGTCGGAAGGAGGCGCGGGGTTGAGGCACGGAGGCCTGGCCAGGCCGCCGCGGGGGCGAAGCTTGTCGGGCCTTAGTCGCCGGCGGTGGCGGTCACATCCCTGGGCCAGCCCTGGCTGCCACCCCCACCCCGGCTGGTGGGTCCAGCCGAGTCGGCAGCGGCGCCGTGCCGCGGGTGCGGAGCCGTCCCCGGTGCCCGTGGAAGGTGGGGCGCCGGAAGGGACGGAGCAGTCCTGGCCACTGCCTGACAGCGATCGCCTTTTCGATCTGCTTCCTCTCAAGGTGAGCCAAGATGGGTGCGTACAAATACATCCAGGAGCTCTGGAGGAAGAAGCAGTCGGACGTGATGCGCTTTCTCCTGAGGGTCCGCTGCTGGCAGTACCGCCAGCTCTCGGCGCTGCACAGGGCTCCCCGCCCCACCCGGCCCGATAAGGCGCGAAGGCTGGGATACAAGGCTAAGCAAGGTGCGTGGTGTCCTGTCGTGGGAGACTCTGACCACTGCCCCAGAAAATCCAGAAATGCACGGTTTGGAGCCCTCCCCACGCGGTCAGTTTAGCTAAATGTAACAGGAAGCATTGGGAAGTCTTAAGTGAGTCTCACTTGTTGGTGTTTGTGTGTGTGTGTGTGTAGGTTATGTCATATACAGGATTCGTGTCCGCCGTGGTGGCCGCAAACGCCCAGTTCCTAAGGGTGCAACTTACGGCAAGCCTGTCCATCATGGTGTTAACCAGCTAAAGTTTGCCCGAAGCCTTCAGTCTGTTGCTGAGGTAAATGGATTGATGTGCTGGTTGTGGGCAAGGAGAAGTGGGGCACCATAACTGGGTATCAGGTGGGATGAGGTATTTTGTATTTAACCTTGGCAAAGAGCAATTGTTATCAAAACTGTTACTGTTCTGTGCTTAAGTATATGCTGAAATGTTTTTTTTTATAGAATAAACTGCAGAAAGTTGAATACACTTCTCCACTGAAGCTTGACCATTAGCAGTTTACTTCGTTTTTTAAAAGATTTATTTTTATGTGCATTGGTGTTTAGCCTGCATGTATATCTGTAAGAGAGTGTCAGATTCCCTAGAACTGAGTTACAGACAGTTGGGAGCTGCCATGTGGGAGCTGGGAATTGAACCCAGGTCCTCTGGAAGAGCAGCCAGTGCTCTTAACCGCTGAGCCATCTTTCAAGCTCTGTTTTGTTAGTTGCTTTAATAAACTAGTTTCTGAAGAACCTAAGCTTTTGAAGGCAGTCAATTGTTGAATTGTTCTCTTGTTACTTTCACTTATGTTGCTAATACAGTGATCAGTCACAGTTTTTCTATTGGATTGCTAAACTATGCTGTTATGAGACCCCTTTCCAAAAGTGGAAGCTTTTGATTCATTGACTCCTGTATAAGGCTATGAAGTGGGCAGGGACAGTACTCAAAACTCCATGCCTGGTGTTAATATATCTTAGTTAGGCGGGGAGAATTAAGGAGTGATGTGTTTCTGTCTATATCTGTCATTTGAGCTAGTCTTTAGTGTGGGGGGTGGACACCTGACCTGCTTCAGTCTCTGACCCAAGGAAGGATTTTTGTGTAATTTGCTGCTGTTAAGCTGTATATAACACTGACTGGGCTTTTCCCCTCTTTTAGGAGAGAGCTGGACGCCATTGTGGGGCTCTGAGAGTCCTGAATTCTTACTGGGTTGGCGAAGATTCCACATATAAATTTTTTGAGGTTATTCTCATTGATCCATTCCATAAAGCTATCAGAAGAAACCCTGACACCCAATGGATCACCAAACCAGTCCACAAGCACAGAGAGATGCGTGGGCTGACATCTGCTGGCCGCAAGAGCCGTGGCCTTGGAAAGGGCCACAAGTTCCACCACACTATTGGTGGCTCTCGCCGTGCAGCCTGGAGAAGGCGCAATACTCTGCAGCTCCACCGTTACCGCTAATACACGTAATGTTTGTAAAATTCATACCCAATAAACAATTTAGGACCGTCATGTCTGCTTAAAGGTGTTATTTGTCTGTTAAAACTAGTCTGCAGATAGTCATGAAGCTTTATGGAATTATAGCGGTTAAAGTGCAATAATGTTTGAAGACTACAAGTGATGGTGTGTCTTGTTTCTGATAACCTTTTTGTCTTTGTGTTACCTACTTAGAGGGTTAAGTGTATGGTGTTGACACCATGTGGTACCCTGTGTAAAATCTTGTAAAAGGAGTCCTAGGACTAGCCCTGTAGATGTGTTTGATGCATGTGATAGAACTTACAGCTTTATTGGGATGATGCAGTTTTCTAGTTCACTGAAGTGACTGCTTGCTTGGGAGTCTGAGTATAAGCTTGTAGTGTTGGGTTTTGCTTAGAAATGAATAGGAAGAGAAGCTTTCCAACCTGTTTTGTGAGCATGCATAGAAAAGAGAGATCAGCTACAACCCACATTTTGAAAATTAGATCCAGTGTCCCATTTTCTGAAGAATGAGGTAAAATTGAAAGAGGTTTCGTTTTCTGTTGGATCTCTGGAGTATGAGTTTGACGCCCAGTAATCAGTGTTGGCACCTATGTATTTTGAAGTTGGAGATTGAACATTGGATGGGGTGGGACATGTTTAGGGTTGGTAGGGGGAGGTTGCCCTCAGAAGGGCTAATTACTTCCCTTAGGGTTTGTAAAGTAGTGATGGGTGCCATGTGGGGTTCAAGTTAATACCAACCAAGTGAACTTAAAAAGTTGTGATGAAGTTAGTATGCAATCACTAAGAAGCTTCTATCTATCCACCAGCCACATAAGAAGGGTGGCTGGGTATTTAAAGGTAAATCCTAGGCCAGTCAGTCATCTTGGAGGTAGGAAAAGTCAGTTGGCAGTATGACTTCATTGTTTACAGTCTTCCCTTAGGTAGTGGCTAGGGTTACTTGTCCCTGGTGTATTACCTGGGAGTTGTTGACATTTTACAAAGGCCACACGTACCACCACGTTTTCGTTTGTGCCATTCCTTGAACTAGTTTCCAACAGGACATTTTAGTATGGAAGAAATAGATAATTGCCCTTATCACAGATCAGGGCTAGCAGGCTTCATTTAAAAAAAAAAAAAATCTAACTGATGCCTTTAAACTGATCTTTTTACTCTTCACATTTTTAAAAGATGATTTTATTGATTTCCAGAAAATACTAGACTCAATCTTGGGACCTAGAATTCTTTTCTATTCAGCAAAACAAATTGTGTATAGTTGTTCAACTAAAGTAATAAATGTCTGTTAAACAAGTGGACCTATGTTATCTTTTATGTTAAAGCAAATGAAAAAAAAGAAAAACCTGCAAAAGATACTAATGGTAGAAATGGCAAGCATCATTAGGAAGAAAATGGAGTATACTAATGACAAGCTAGCCTTTATCCTTGCTATCCTTGAGCTTTATCCACACGGCAGCTAGAGAGGTCCTGTCAAGTTTATCCTGGCCTTCTATGTGCTGGAAACCAAAGTCCTTAGCAAATGACCTGTGGCTGCCCCCTTAGTTCTCCATCTTCACTAAATCTTCCCCCAATTGGAGTCCTATTAGGTGTTATGTGCTAACACTAAAGTTTTTTGTTTTATTTCAGGTGGTTTCAATTAGCTGAGGCTGTCATTTAACTCCTGCCTCCACCTCCCATGTACCACAATCTTAGCAGGCATGCATTAATTAACACTTAAGCTATTTTTGTCTTGAAAAAAGATCCATATAGTCCTGCCTGGTTTGGAACTTGGCTGTGTAGACCAAACTACTGGAACTCAGATCCGCCTACCTCTGCCTGTGCACTCTTCGTTTCTTTCTGAAACAGTTTTAATGTGTAGTCCAGGTTGACCTTGAGTACTGAGGTTACAAGGATGCCCAGTTTTCATAGTAGTTAGTCTCACAACAAGGAACAGGTACATACACTGATCTATTATTACTGAAGTATAATTAAATGGTATACTAAAGAGCATACAAAATGTATGGCTGGGAATAGTCCACACCTTTTACCCTCACACTTGGGAGGTAGGCAAGAGGATCAGCAGTACAGAGCCTGTCTCAAAAAAGGCTGTGAGTAGCAAGCTCTGCCTTAAGTCTTTCGCTGTACGTACACCTTCCATCTCAGCGCCCAGGAGGCCCAGGCTATGGATTTCTGAGTTCAGGTCCAGCCTGCCTCCTAGATTCTTGTTCTGAAGGCAGTAGGTACAATCAGTTTCTTGGATTTGATTTTAGATTTTGAGATAGAAACAAGCCTAGAGCTGACATTCACCTGAGTATGGAAACTACTGGTGTTTGCCACCACATCTGCTACCTTACCCTGCTTATGTGGTGCTAGGGATGGAATCGGTGCCATATGTGTGCTAGGCAAGCACTTCCTACTATAAGAAATACTTTTCCTGTTGAGACAGCCTTGCTATGGATCCTAAGATAGCAGATCAGCATCTGCTTCTGTGTGTGATGGGATCACATTTATGTATCATCACACCTGGCTCAGGAGATACTAAAATTAATTTATTTTTATCCAAATGGTAGGATATTATACATATTAAGTTCTTTGCTGAGTTTTCTAGGAGCTTATTTGTCCACAAAGAGCTTCATTCTCTTTTATTTTGCATGGTATTACAGAGATGTAATTTGATGCGGCTCTGGTATTAGTCTACAAGAGTGCCTCTCAACCTGTGGGTGAAGACCCCTTTGGGAGTTGAAGGATACTTTCACAGGGGTTGAATATCATACACCCTGTATATCAGGTGTTTACATTATGATTCATAACAGTAGCAAGATTGCAGTTATAAAGTAGCAATGAAAATAGTTTTATGGTTGGGGTCACCACAACATGAGGAGCTGTAGTAAAAAGGGGCTGCAGCATTAGGAAGGCTGAGAACCACCGATCTAGAGGAACAGACTGACACAGTACAAAGGGGATTTGTTAGATTGTCTTACAACATGTAGGCTGGGTAATGCAACAATAGCTGGATGCCTCAGAAATCCCAGTTCAGGCTGAAGTCTTGGAGGGTTCCTGAGGAGCTGCTGCTCATCAGGAACCACTGATGACAGCAAAGGACGTAGGCAGTGCAGTCAGTAAGAAAGTGGGTGCACTCACTAGCAGAGAGACCTAAGGCAGGCGAGCAAAAACACGATTTTCCCTTGGACTTTGTATAACTGGACCTCTCCAAGGGAAGATCTTCCACAGTTAATGCTTTCATGAAATACTATCACAGAATTGCATGTCCTGTACTTGATTGACAATCAAGTTAATCATCACAGACCCTTACTGATGAATATTTAAGATTTTATACTATGAGTTATTACAGAAAGGAAAATGTGCATGCAGTTTACCTGTATGATACATTCTAGTAGAATGGTTGAGTTAAAAGTAGATAAATAGTTCGAGGTCAGCCTGGTCTACAGAGCGAGATCCAGGAAAGGCACAAAGCTACACAGAGAAACCTTGTCTCGAAAAACAAAAACAGATAAACAGCTGGGTGGTGGTGGTGCACACCTTTAATCCCAGCACTTTGGAGGCAGAGGCAGACTGGTCTACAGAGTGAGTTCCAGGACAGCTAGGGCTACACAAAGAAACTCTGTAGATAAACTTTGATAAAATGACTGAAGAGATGACTCGATGGATACAAACACTGTTTGGCAGAGGACCAGAGTTCAGTTCTCAGCATCCTTATCAGGCTGGCAACCGGCAACCACCTGAAACTCCCGCTCCAGGGGGTCCATCGCTGCCTTCCAAGAGTACCTATATATATATGTCCACATCCCAACACTAGCACATACACAGAAATAAAATAAAAATAACCTTGGACTTAAGCTCAAAATATCAATTTTAATAGTCATTGTCCAATTATTTTCCTTAGAGGTTGTACCAACTTAAACCCCCACCAGCAATATATGAGGGGACTCTCATTTTAGCAAATTTTGGGATCTCTTTCAGTCTTGTGGAAAGTGGTCTTGTGACCACTTTTACTGTTCACCTCTGAGTGTGGCAGAGACAACACCACAAGTATACCAAAGCTTTTCCCCATCAGAATACACAGCTAATCTCTTGTCAACCCATCATACATTTAGGTAGAAGTCATGAGTTACTCTGCCAATGGGACAGGAGTAGAGAGAGGTATTACGCTCCCTCCCTGCTTTCCCAAACTGCGCATGACTGGAATCCCATGCTCTCCAAGGCACAGCCACAAAATGAGAGCTGCTCGGTTCTGCTGGACTGAGAAGACTGCACTGCACTGAGATGCTCTCACTTGCTGTAGTCTCTGGGCAGCATAGCCTAGGTTGGCCCTGCTTATAAAATAAGCGATGAGTCTTACGTTTTCAGGAATCTGCTGCTATCTTTCTATTTTATTTATTTTGGTTTTCAAGACAGTGTTTCTCCTGGCTGTCCTATGTAGACCAGGCTGCCTCTGTCTCCTAGGATTAAAGGCATGTGCTTTTTTTTTTTTTTTTTTTTTTTTGAGGTAGGGTGTGGCTTTGGTGCCTGTTCTGGATCTCGCTCTGTAGTAGACCAGATCAGGCTGGCCTCGAACTCACAGAGATCCACCTGGCTCTCTCTGCCTCTAGAGTGCTTGGATTAAAGGCATGTGCCACCACTGTCAGCCATGTGCTTTTAAAAAAAAAAAAAATTATGTGCATTGGTGTTTTGCCTGCATGTATATATGTTTGTATGTATGTTTGTATGTATGTGAGAGGATTCTCTGAACTGGACTTACAAACAGCTGTGAGTACCATGTTAATGCTAGGAATTGAACCCAGCTCCTTTAGAAGAGCAGTGGGTGCTCCTAATCTCTGAGCCATCTCTCCAGCTTAATTTTTTTTTGTTTGTTTGTTTTTTGTTTGTTTTGTTTTTGTTTTTTGAGACAGGGTTTCTCTGTGTAGCTTTGCGCCTTTCCTGGAACTCACTTGGTAGACCAGGCTGGCCTCGAACTCACAGAGATCCACCTGCCTCTGCCTCCCAAGGGCTGGGATTACAGGCGTGCGCCACCACTGCCCGGCTCCAGCTTAATTTTTATTTTTTATTTTTTAAAGATTTATTTATTTTATGTATATGAGTGCTCTATCTGCATGTATGACTTTATGCCAGAAGAGGGCATCAGATCCTACTATAAATGGTTGTGAGCCACCATGTGATTGCTGAGAATTTAACTCAGAATCTCTGGAAGAGCAGCAAATGCTCTTAACCACTGATCCATCTCTCCAGCCTCCAATTTTTTTTATAGATTGATTTGTGTTCATGAGTATTTTGTTTTGTTTTGTTTTGTTTTTCGAGACAGGGTTTCTCAGCATAGCTTTGCGCCTTTCCTGGATCTCACTCTGTAGACCGGGCTGGCCTCAAACTCACAAAGATCCACCTGGCTCTGCCTCCCAAGTGCTGGGATTAAAGGTGTGCGCCACCACTGCCCGACTATGTTTATGAGTATTTTGCCTGCATGTATATATGTATACTAGATGTGTGCCTGACAGAAGGTGTCAGATTCTCATGAACTGCCGTGTGGGTGCTGGGAATCAAACCTGGGTTCTCTTTAAGAACAATGTTCTTTACTGCTGAGCCATCTCTCAAGCCCCTAACTTTTTCTTTATTTTACATGTGTGGTGTTAGGGATCTAACCCAGGACCTTAAGCATGCTAAGCAACTTCTCTGTCACTAAGCTGCATCCCAGTTCTAGGTTTTCCTGGGTGTGTGTGTGTGTGTGTGTGTGTGTGTGTGTGTGTGTGTGTGTGTGTTCTGTTTTGCTGTAGTGTGTTTATGTTCAGAGGGCAGGAGAAACATGCACACTTGGATATGGATGTGCAGTGATGTGTGGGTGTCCTCCCACTTTGCTGAGACAGGGTCCCCAGGCTGACGACACATGAGATTGCAGGCGATTCTGTGCCTCCCATCTCACTGTCAGAATGCCTGCCGGGATTAGAGATGCACACCACCACATCTGCCCTTTGACCTGCCCTCTGGGAGTCAAACTCAGGCCACAGGCTTGCCTGGCAAGCACTTTAACATCGGAACCATCTCCCTGGTCTCCAGTTACTGAGTTTTTGTTTGGTTTGTTTTGACAAGGTCTTCCTTTGTAGTCCAGGCTGGCCTCAAATTCGCAATTCTCCTCTGCTTCCTCAGTGCTGGGATCGCATGTGTGCACCACCACTCTGGGTACTTTGTCTATTTTTCCCATCAGAGGATCCTCTTTCCCTTAAATCCTGCTTCCCTAAGACCTCTCCCTCTCCCTCTCTCATTTGTTTTGAGACAGGGCCTAATATAGTCCAGACTGGCTTGCTTTGCAGTGATGGCCTTGAACTCCTGACCATCCTACCTGGACCTCTGAAGTGCTGAGAGTACAGGTGTACACTATCATGCCTGGCTGAAGCTATATTCTATTGAACACTTGCTACTATTAGCTAATTTCTTACCATGTTTCTGCTCAAAAGTTTCTTAAAGGTGAATAAATAAAGATTCTATAAAATAACTTTGTTCATGTCAACTCTTCATTGTTAAATTCTGTCGTTAAATTCTGAAATTTGTAAGCCAAATTAGTATAACTATTGTGTTAGAGTAGGTTAGGTTATAGCCCCCAGATCTCAGGGACTTCAAATGAAAAGACTTAGTTGGTCATGGTGGAGCATACAGAAGCAGAGACAAGAGAATCTAATTTGTGTGTCAAGAAGTGTGTGTGTGTGTGTGTGTGTGTGTGTGTGTGTGTACACACAGGCTCATTTGAGCATGTGTAAATGCCACAGCAGGCCCACAGGAGGACTGCAGGTGTACTGCTCTATCTTCCTCGTACTCCTCAGTCTCACTGAGCCTGGAACTCACTGGTTTTTGGTTTGTTTGTTTGGTTGGTTGGTTGGTTTTTCAAGACAAGGTTTCTCTAACAGCTCTGGCTGTCCAGGAACTTGCTTTGTAGATCAGGCTGGCCTCGAATGCATGGAGATCCACCTGCCTCTGCTTGGATTAAAGGTTTGCACCACCACCACCCAGTTCTCTCGCTGCTAGCAAGCCCCAGTGATCCCTTCTCTGCTCTCACCCACTCCTGTGGGGTCACAGGCACGCAGGACCTCTGCACACAACTACAACCAGTTTGCCTGCCACTTCACTGTGTGACAGAGCTTCTGGCCTATAAACCTGGCAGTGGCAGTGCACACCTTTAATGCCAGCACTTGGGAAGCAGATCTCTGTAAGTTTGGGGCTAACCTGGTCTATAGAGCGAGTTCCAGGACTACACAGAGAAACCTTGTCTTGAAAACAGAAAAAACAAACAAGCCTCCCTGGCTTCAGTTTGACCCCCATCTTGCCCAACTACCAAATGCATGAAATCAGTTTTATGAATATTCTTCACTCAGGAAAGAGACAGTTCTTTTAAGTCTGTTCTGGAGAATCAAGCTGGTCTGAGATGCCAGGGTGAGGTGATATGCAGGTACAAGCTACATTTTGACCAACAGCCACCTCACAGAGAATGACCCAAAGTGTTAGTTTTTACCCAGAAGTCCTCTCTCCATAGCCCTGTCATCACTGTCCTATTTCAGCTTTGGGAAGGCTGGCCAGTTGGAAGATTTTAATTATTGATCTGCAGTGAACACTGCCAACAGACGTGCAGAGAAATAAGCGGCAAATAGGGGCTGTTAGTGGGAAACACTGTTTCCTTTATACATTCCTCTCAAGCTGGCCACAGTGGTGTATGTCTGCAATGCCAGCATTTAGGAGGCTGAATCAAGATTGCCATGGATTCCAGCCCAGTCTAGACTAGATAGCAAGACCCTGGCTCAACATCCCTCCACTCTCCAGAAAACCACAGCAATAAATCGACTGCCAAGATAACATAGTTGGTCTGTGCTTTTGGCTTCATAAAGCACTCAAAAGCACGCTTTTGGAACTGGGTGTGGTGGCCCAAGCCTTTGATCCCAGCTCTTGGGAGGCAGAGGCAGGCGGATCTCTGATTTTGAGACCAGCCTGGTCTACAGAGTGAGTTCTAAGACAGCCAGGGCTACACAGAGAAACCCTGTCTCAAAAAACCAAAACCAAAAAGAAAAAGCATGCTTTTGAAGATACCCCGCACACATGGTGCAGTTTACTTTCGAATTGCAGGAAAGAGTACCATGTCTCTTCAAAATTAATAATTAACTTCCTTTAATTGACATACAAATTTAATTGCTATAAACACCTCAACTAATTTGCTTGCTACTCTCCTTGTTATTTAGAGAAGTTCATTATTGATCAGTGCTAGTTTAGGAACAACTGATGAGTAATAAAATTATGCATTGTCTAATCACTAAACTTCCTGTGAGAGTATAAGAATAGTACTTAGGTAATTATTAACTAAGTGAGATCATTTCATTCATCCAAGAGGAGCATTCAAAAAGTAATCATCTTCGGGGTTGGAAACATGGCCCAGCAGTTAAAAATAAATAACTCGAAACATTTAGAAAGATCATCCACAGTTAAGATCTATATTTCTTGATCCCCAGTTGGAGTCTGTAGGTTGAATCTGTTGCAATCAATTTATCACTGATAACACACTCACCATTAATATGATCACAATGAAAACATTTCAGTATTCTGCCCAGTTTCCAATATAATGTTCTCTAACTTGTTAATGCTTAGTTTTTTGTTTGTTTGTTTGTTTTGTTTTGTTTGTTTGTTTTCCGGAGCTGAGGACCAAACCCAGGGCCTTGTGCTTGCTAGGCAAGCACTCTAACACTGAGCTAAATCCCCAACTCAAAGCTTAGGTTGTTTTTTTTGGGTGGTGGTGGTGGTGGTGGTGGTGGTGGTGGTGGTGGTGGTGGTGTGTGTGGTTTTCAGTTGCTGCCATGCTCCCCACTCTGATGGTCCTGGACTCATCCTCAATGCTTTCTCCTATAAGTTGCCTTGGTCATGGTGTCTCTTCACAACAACAGAACAGTTACTAAGACAATAACGGTCCCCTTAACTTTGTCCACACTGGAAGACATGAAATCTGTGAACATGTTGGGCTACAAAACAAACAAGACGAAGGGTGCTATTAGCTGACTTTGACATGGGAAATTTCCCATGGCCTAATGCAATCCCTAGATTCCTCTCAACTGGAGAAGAGGCGGGAGAGCTGAAAGCCAGAGAGATGGCATTGTGAGCCCAGCAGCTCCAGCTTTGCAGACAGCCGGGGACCACAGAATCACATATAGACAGGCTTTCCCCAGGTATCCACAGGAAACAGTCCAGCCCACATCTGGATTCTAGTCCAGCAAGACTGCCTTGGACCCCCAGCCTACAAGCACTGCACTCTCATAAATCTGTATTTGTTAACCACAGTTTGTGGCAATTGATTGAAAACTTGAAAAGTGAGTTGCATATTGTTGGCTGACTCCCGCACCTGCCCTTCCATCTCGTTGGCACTCTAACAACCCTTCCCCACTGTAAGCCTTGGTTCTCCATCGTGATGGAGCAGTTGCCCCTCAGGGACATTGGCAATGGCGGGAGACATTTTTGTTTGTCTCACTGGATTGATGTTTTCCTCATGAAGTCCAGGGATGCTAAACACCCTGAAATGCTTCTGACCCAGTGGTACAGTCGAGTAATCCTAGTGCTCGGGAGGCTGAGGGAGGAGGACCCCACATTCCAGGCCAGTCTGGGCTACATAATGAGATCCTGTTTCTTAACAACAGCAAGAAAAATTTGCAAACATTTAAATACATACACAATAGCTACCTCCAACAAATAATTGTGCACCCCAAAACTATTAACACTGTGTGCAGAACCCTCCTCTGTGTGTCTGTGGTTTTGTGTTACACACGCAGCTGGGAAGTAAGTGCCCCCATGTGAAGAATCCCTCTACCCGCTCTCCTTGACGCTGCTTCTCATTTGTTTCTTCACTTTTCTTACTTTCTCTTGACGGCCTTGGAATCCTCCTGCCTCCACCTCAAGTGTTGTGGTGGCCAGTGCTTCTTCCTTCTCTTTTCTTTTTCTCACTCAGAAAACTGGAACGTCCAATTCTCCCTCCCTCCCTCGCTCTCAACACACCGCTCCACTAAACCGAAGCCAAACAGGAAGCAGACTGCATCCTGATGTCCCTCAGCGGTGAAAAGCTCTGGCAGTTAGGCAGATGTTGGAGTGGCGCGTCTCCTGGGAGAGTGGGTCTTTGGTTATTCTCGTGATGGCATCATGGTGTAGATCCCTGGGCTCTTCTGTTCTCATACTGCAAATGTGTTAAAAATTTAAGTTCCCGTTTGAACTTTTACTTATGCTGAGTTCAGCCCTTTGCAGGCTCGTTATACATTGAGCACTTATGGGGGTGACACTTCTGGGCAGGCAGCCAGCATTCCTGGGCCAGCAGGAATGATTTCAGCTCAATTTCTAAAGCAAAAGAAAGAGATCTAGTTGACCTACAAGGACCAATTTTGCAAGAATTAGTGTTAACCACATGGGGATTATTCACAGCTTGCCTACCTTCCTGAGAAAATGAAACTTTCTTCAGGGTGGTTTCTCTCCCTTCAACAAAAGCATCATTCTTCTATCTTTTTAATTTTTTAAAATAACATTTGTTGTGGGAAGCGTGTGCCATGGGCCGCAAGTGGAGCTCAGAAGACAACGATCAGAAGTCCTCTTTCCTCTGTCACATGGTCAAATTAGGGGGCCAACTTTGGTGGCAGACACCATTACCCACTGAACTGCCTTGCTGACCCAAAGCATCCATACTTGCTCTCTTGTAAAAGTAAAATTCTTTCAGGGCATATTAGAAGATTTGTTAACTAACAGGTTTTTAAAACAATCTATAGACAATAGCTTAAAGGATGGTAAATGTAGTGGTCACTCAGCAGGACTCCCTCCAATTCACCTCTCTTCTCTTTGCAAATCTGAGGCAACCTTAAAGACTCTTCAGTATTGCAGGCTGGATCTAAAATGTAGTTTACATACACAAAGGAATGGCCTGAGTGAAGTTCGTGTTCCAAGAGGCTTGGAGCTTTCTCCACACACCAATTCATAAACCCGCTGTGAGCCTGGCTTCTCCTTTCCTTGCTTTACCCCAGTGACTCTGTGGTGTCTCTACTCCTTTGCTATTGCTGCTTTAGCTCATTTCCAAAAATTTAGTGGCCTAACACAACACAGATTTATGATGCCAGTAATCCAAGTACTGAGGAGGCAGAGCCAAAAGCATAGCCCTAAGTGTGAGGCAAGCCTGGTCTACATAGTGAGCTCCAGGATAGCCACAGGTTACATAGTGAGATCCTGCTTCACAGCAGCAAGGAGGGCATCTCCTGGACCTCATGGATAGAAACTCATTTAGTCCTGGACAGTGAGCTTCCCCGTCCCATGAAGCATCTTGGCCAGCTGTTTTTGTTTTTGTTTTTGTTTTTTGGTTTTTTTTTTGCTAGGGATTATCTTACATTCTGATGCAATATCGTTTAAATATTTTTAATTTTAAAGATGTATTTACTATTTTTATGTGTATGGATATTTTAACTACGTATAGGTCTGTGCACTACAGGCCTGCAGAATCAGAGAAGACCAGATGATGGTGTCTGATATCCCAGAACTGGAGTTACAGAGGGTTGTGAGCTGCTTGCTATGTGGGTGCTGGAAATTGAAACCAGGTCTTCTGGAAAAGCAACCAATGCTCTTAACCACTGATCCATCTCTCCAGATTTTACTTTTAATTTATATGTGTGGGCTGGTGAGGAGGGTGTGTGTGCACATAAATGCAGGGTTCTGAGCTGGCCAGAAGAGGATGTCTCAGAAAACAAAGAATTGGGCTTCTATCTAAAATATTTCACTGGCCATCAACTCCACAGAGTACAAACTCAAAAACCAGAAAGAAGGCCTTTAATCTCAGCATTTGGGAACAGAGGCAGGCAGATCTCTGTGAATAAAAGGCCAGCCTGGTCTTTGGTTTTGTTTTGTTCTATTTTTAGACAAAAACAAAACAAAACAAAAAACTAAAAAAGAAGCTGGGTACTGTGTTAAGTTTTCCTAAGGAGACATGGACAAATGACATTCACCCCAGAGAGGCTATCTACAATAGACCACAGAATTTATTCCACCCAAATGTAGCTTGGTGAACCAATTAGTTTAACTGGGGTTATTTACAGGAGCATGGATGAAGGGTTACCTACACAGGCAATGTATGGGAAACTAAACCACTGAAGAAAAGCCTCTACTCCTCAGCAATCAGTTTCATGTAATTGGGATGGATGGGGCCTCATGAGCTGCTCCCTCCCCATAGTTGCAAGTTTTCCTGTGTCCTCACTGGCTGGTGGTCAGGACAAATCTCTTCCACTCACATCCCCCAAGTAAACACACAGAGGCTTATATTAATTATAACTGCTTGGCTATTAGCTCAGCTTATTACTGACTAGCTCTTAAACTTAAATTCACCCATAATCCTTATCCCTCTTTTTAGTCATGTGGCTTGGTGCCTTTTCTCAGTGTGGCGTTCTCATCTTGCTTTCTCTGTGTCTGGCTGGCGACTCCTGACTCTGCCCTTCCTCTCCCCAGAAGTCTCCTGTCTGGTCACCCTGCCTATACTTTCTGCCAGGCAACTGGCCAATCAGCGTTTTATTAAACAAATTCAAGTGACAATTCTTTACTGTGTAAAAGAGCATTGTCCTATAGCATTTTTCTTTTTTTGTATAATTAAAAAGGAAGGTTTTAACCTTAATGCAGTAAAACAAAAACAGTTATTAAATAAGAATTATAGTAACTATATCAATCCATTTGCATTTGACAAAATTAGAGAAAATAATTATCTATCTTATCTTGGTGAGTCTAAATAAAGTTTTGTAGCTAATTTATGTTCTATTATAACTAAGGAAAATTATAACTATTTAGTCTTCAACTCCATCAAATCCCAGAAGAATGTAATGTTATCTAATAACAGGGACATCAGGCTGCCTGGACAGTTACCCAAAGTTCCTCTGCAACATTGGGGTACCTTCAGCCTACAGGCCTAGCATATCTGACAGACTTATCTGTGAAGCAGGATTTTTGAGGGTCTGTCCCACCTTGTCTTGGCAAACTTCTGTAGTCATTTTCTTTTGTGTCCTGTTTGTCCAATTTGTACAGCATATTGTCAGCAATTGAGGTAAGGGCAGTTTCTCTGCCCATAGGGTTAGCTTTTGCCTTAAAGAAAACAAACTCCATATGGAATTTCTTCAATGCTTATCATCCTCTTTGAAGTAATTAGTGCTGCTAGGAGCAGACGTGTCTTCCTGTCGAGAAAATTCTAATTTCTTAAAACATTTTTAAATGCCATGTTTTTTAGGTCTTTGAAGTGTTTGAAGATTGCCTATCTACCTGAACTATATCTCTGTATGACCTTGAAAACATACCTAACATGACTATAAGTTTTATAGATAACTATTATTCTGTATTTCTTAATTATATATTACATCTTTAAATGAGCTGCATAAACCTAATACCCTAAACATGAGTTAAAATATGTATACAGTATAACAAAATTAAGTTTAAATTTGTATAAATAAACTAAAATCCATACTGATGTAAAATACATAAGATTAACAGTTATTTGGATTAAAGTAGATTTAATAATCTAACCTTTCCCCCCCATTATTTCCAGCTCATATCCCCTTTCTTCTTTTAGAAAGAGATTGACTATAACTAATAACAATTTGTAACTAAACCCCCTAAACAAAGACAAACATCCATAATCCATTTTTTTGCGAATGTGGGCATAGTTTTCTAGGCTACTTGCTGCTGATTGGAGACACTGGTAATCTTTGGGGGACCCTGAGAAAATTTAGAAATATGGTCAAGTCCTGACTGGAGTAGTCTGTATGGCTGGATCATCTCAGCCAGTAGCCTTGAAGCCTTTCTGAATGCAGAACTCAGAGGAAACTACAATAGAGGCACTCTGAGACATTGGATCATCTAGACCATCTGTTTCCATTAGAGATTTTCCAGGGGGTCTTCCTTGATCAAATCTGATTTTTCTGAACACAGAATGAATCCACAGCCTCTCATTTCCTGTGGAAATAAAAGCAGAACCTCTTTCCAAAGTAACATATCTTTGACTTAAATTATTATTATTGTTATTATCATTATTATTATTATTATTATTATTATTATTATTATTATTATTTGCCAGAGCTGAGGACCAAACCCAGGGCCTTGTGCTTGCTAGGCAAGCGCTCTACCACTGAGCTAAATTCCCAGCCCCCTTAAATTTTGAAGACAAGGCATTTTCAAAATTTATATAGGTTGGATGAATCCAGCAACATTTATAATCAAATGTCTCTCAGCAGCTGTTGCTCCTTCCTTAGCTGTCACACAACTCAAAGACAACACAATAGCATGCAGTATCCAGACTCTGTGTATTTTCCACTTTATGTGGCTTTTTTATATTACTTTACTCAATTTTTAAGGACTTTATTATTTTAAAACTATATATTTCTATTTTATGACTGTCTATACCTTCCTTTACTCTCCCAAGCCTACGTATATTTTTAGACACACTGTAACCTGCTTAGAGGTTGTGTGAGTGTGTATGTGTGTGTGTGTGTGTGTGTGTGTGTGTGTGTGTGTGTTTGAATCTGTCTTACTGCATATCTCTATCTTTCTCTGAACACATGAGCATTTAAGCTGCTAAGCAGGCATGGCTAGGACTAAAGCTGTGGCTTTGATTGCTGGCTGTGCCCCGATCCTTGGCTCCTTGGCAGAGTCTCATGGCGAAAGAACTTTTACCACCAGCTCTGAAAGCCACGTTTACCACTCCAACTCTGCGAAGTTTTTGGGTCCACGCTGCCACCAAGTAATATGCCACTCTCACTGCTCATAAACCCCATTTAAGTGTTTGGCCTCTTAAAAGAGCCACTTGATTTTTGCCGCTAATGCTGAGTCAGAAAGCCATCTCTTAAAGGAGCTGCATCTCTGTTCACTGCCAGCAAGAGGAAAAGATGGTTACCAAGAAGCCACATTTGACTCCATTTTTGTGTGTTTAGAATACTTTTTTTAAGCTTTCTCAGGTTTTATGTGGAAAATTTTTTAATTAATTAATTAATTATTTAATTATACTCATGAAATTAATTATAATTGTGGTATTCATTGATTACATTCACAGTATTCATTCAATAACTATACTTATGATATTCATTAATTACATTAATTGTATTGATTTACTACATTCATGATATTATGTCCTGATACTACTGTCCATTTGTGGGGCTTTTCCATCACACAAAACAGATATTCTGTACTTAGGAAATCATTGCTCTATATTCCTTTCTTCTCCATCTTGAGATAACAACTAATCTTTCTGGTCTCTATGAATTTGTATATCTATATATTTTATATAATACAATTCTATAGTATTTGTCCTTTTTTTAATGTAAAAAATTTTATGTACCACTGCAGGAGAAATAATACACAGATAGCTTGAACATAAAAACAGGTTATAATTTGAAAGTCCAGGGTTATTTGAAACAGTAAAATATTTTCTCTGTAGAAAATAGTAAAAATGATAACATTTCCCAATAAGCCCCTTTAAGCCAAATAAGTACATATTATACATATAAGTATTGATTAGATTCTGGAATACAAAAGAAACCTGTTTTCATCTGTTCAGAGAGCTCTATGTTTTACTTAAGTTATGCAAGTGAGATTCCTATTCATCTTCCCCTTCACTGTTTGATTTATGGCAGACATTTTTCTATAGGCTAATCCATAGTCTAAGAAGATTTTAGCCTCCCCTCCTGAGAGTACAGCCAGCATATCCTTTCATCAGCTTGATACAGTACAAATTCTTATCCTAATAGTGAAATGTTTCACTAAAGCTTGCCCAGTGATTGGGCAAACCAAAACTTATTACAAACCACAGTCATCCTAGGGTCCCCCTTGCTAGGTAGCCTCCCTGGATCTGTGGGTTGTAGTCTGATTGTCCTTTGCCTTAGATCTAGTATCCTTATGTAGAAATTCTTGCCCCACATTGGGCACAACTGTAAACGAAAGTTTCTGTCCCATCAGCAACTCCCAAATACCCAGCAGCTGCATCCCAGATAGTTGACTTAGAGACTTAATATTACTTGTAAATGCTCAGCCTGTAGCTCAGGCTTATTACTGACTAGCTCTTACACTTAAGTTAACCCATAATTCTTATCTGTGTTTAGCCACATGGCTTGGTGCCTTTTCTCCGTGCAGCGTTCTCATCTTGCTTCCTCTGCATCTGTCTGGTGACTCCTGTCTCCACCCTTCCTCTTCCCAGAATTCTCCTAGTCTGGTCACTCCATCTATACTACCTGCCTGGCCATTGGCCAATCAGCCTTTTATTAAACCAATTTGAGTGACAAATGTTTATAGTGTACAAGAGCATTATCCCACAGCAGATAATCACAGCTGCTATGATTTAAAATGGCAAAGGTCATGCTATGAGTGGAGGACAGGGTTCTGCAGCACTGAGCATGATACTTGGGAGTGAGAGGAAGGAGAATATAGCATTTGAGGTCATCCTAAGCAATAGAATGTGACCCCGTGTTAAACAAATAAGTGTATGGAGGGTGTATTAGTTTTATCATTGCTGTAATGGAATGCCTGTTATAAACAACATAATGGGAAGATTTCTTTTAGTTCAGAACTTTAGAGAGCTTGGTGCCTGGTTGTTTGGAAGCGCATCATGGTGCCAGGAGCCCATGGGAGAGGAGGAGGCTGCTGATCACCTTGTGGCACACAGGAAGCAGAGTAGGGAAATGATCTAGGACTAGGACCAAGTAGAACTTTTAAAGGCATATATTCTGGTTCTTACCTCTTTCCAGCTAATTCCCACCTCCTAAATGTAACAGGCTCCCAGACCTTAGCATAACTGACTCCATGATGGAAGTACCATTCAGGCTGTAAAACTCAGCATATAGACAGAGCCACCAGCCAACATGAAAACAGGGACCCAATCCTTCAAATTCCATAGTTCTAGGAAAGTCTCTAAACATATTAATTTGGCTCCATAATTCCGTGAGTGTGTGTGTGTGTGTGTGTGTGTGTGTGTGTGTGTGTGTGTGTGCGCACTTAAAAGCTTACTTTGAGAAAGGCTTGGTGCTACACTGGGATTGCAAACACCAGTGTAGTTACCAGCTGGCTAATACAGACTTTTTGTTGACTTAAACCCATGTCTTAGCAGTCTTCTGTGGTGGATACCCCACAACATTTCTAGAGGGCCCAGTGAGATTCCCAGAGATCAGGCCTGGAGACACTAGGGGTTTCAGAATCCCTCAGAGCAGGAAAAGGTGTGGTAGTCAAGGAGCTTCTGGGGGGTGCACAACCTGAGATGTTCCAGGCACCCTAACCAATTCAGCTACCTCCATCTAGATTAAATAATATCCAATGACCCTGGAAACAAAAAGGAAAATTTTAGTTCATATTGCTTGCCTTATAGTCATCCTGGAATATACCTCTTTTACTGTGAAGAAATCTGGGACTTCTGATGGTCATGGGTCTGATTTCTCTGGAGAAACAGGCATGCACTATCTTGGATCTCAAAGATACTTTCATTAGCTTCCCATTGATAGAGGTGAGTCAACCCATCTTTGCTTTTAAATGGACAGATCCAGAGGGAGATTACAGCTGGCAACACACCTGGACCAGGTTTCCTCAAGGATTTAAAGACACAAAATACTGATTCCCTACCCCTGTACCTCCTCCTGAGTCGTTGGAATGAACACAGAGTCATGGTCCAACCCCCACCATGAGGTTATGGAACAGCAACCCATACTCCATCTTGACCTTTGCTCACTGATGCCCACTTTAAGTGTCTGGTTGTATTGGAGAAAGAAAAGATGTGGGGGTTTATCTTTTGAGATAGGAATACAGAGTTTATAATTCTATACATGCCCTATGGCTAGGCCCCTACTTGCCAAGAATAAGGGAGTTTCCATTGCAAAAGTCAGGGATATGAGTCTGAGACTTCTTGAAATCTTCTTCTTCTTCTTCTTCTTCTTCTTCTTCTTCTTCTTCTTCTTCTTCTTCTTCTTCTTCTTCTTCTTCTTCTTCTTCTTCTTCTTCTTCTTCTTCTTTGGAGCCTGCCCTGGACTAGCTTTGTAGACCAGACCAGGCTGGCCTCAAACTCACAGAGATCCACCAGCTCTGCCTCCCAAGTGTTGGGATTACAGGCGTGTGCCACCACCGCCTGGCTTGAAATATTCTTTTAAGAAGACTTTGTCCTTTGGGAAACAGGGAGAGCCCAGGAAATCAAACTTTATGTTACAGGAAGGACCCTAGGGATAGATTTAAATCTCCCCTTGAAGTTACCAGACCTTTGGGTCCTAACAAAGATCTCTAACCCATGCCAAGGCCCTAACCAACTCTCCCCTCCAATGCACTTAATATACGCCGGCCAGAGTTCCCTCCCATTGTTCAGGAAGCTGAGGTATCCCCATCCCTGTTTTCCACTCTTAGTCAATCATTGTCAACCAGAAATCAGCCAGGATTGCTGGTTATTCTTAGACCCATGACCCCCATACTCCAAAGGGATAGAAGCTAACTGGACTGTGAGCCCATTGACTAACAAAACTCATTGTAACTGGAGGTGTGGTGTGGAGGTTAACCTTAGAGGGCCGGGAACTTGTCTAATACCCAAAACCTTTAACTTAGGCACTTCCCCTTATTCCAATGCCTGCTATTCTGCCTTCCAAGTTAACTCATCTGGACAATACTAATATTACTGGGCCCCTAAGACTGCCTGATGGGCACACACTCATGGATTGACTAAATGTGCCTCTTTTGATGTTTTCCAAATGGAGAAACCCCTTTTGGGTGACTTAGTACACATTCTGCCCCAGGTCTATCTATATAATGGTAAGAAGGGACAACACATTTTAATATGGACCGTGGACTACAGAGAGAGAGAGAGAGAGAGAGAGAGAGAGAGAGAGAGAGAGAGAGAGAGCGCTGTGTCTGCCCTTATCCCACTCCTGGTTGGAGTCAGTAGCAGCCATGAACACATTTGCCTTTATCTTGGGAGATAACACCTTTAAAAACTAAGTGGTCAGGTTGATCAGGACCAAGAGATATTAAAACTTTCCATTTCTGAATTAAAACAACAGATTCCCTTGCAGAAATGGTCCTACAAAATTGGAGAGGTTTAGATTTACTTCTCATGACATAAGAGGAACTATGTGTGGCTTTGGGGAAAAAAATGTTATTTCTATGATAATTGATCAGGAGTAATTAGAGGAAATCTTGCCATAGTTGGTAAAAAAAATCCTAGAAAAGAAAAAGACAAAGACATAAATCAGATAGTTGGTACCAATCTTGGTTCTCTTGGTGCCCCTGGTTAGCTACTCTACGGTTCTCATTCTGATTGGATTAACAGTGGAATCCTGCATCTTAATCTATGTGATCAATTATGTACACCTCTTTAGAGTAGGATGAGTCCATGATTTAACTCATTCACTAAGACCAGTGGGGAATATAACAGGGCCCCAGACCTTAGTATGCCTCCATGATGGGAGTACCATTCAGGCCATAAAACTCAGCACAGAGATAGTACCACCAGACAGAATAAAAACAAAAACCTAAGTCCATAGTTCTGAGATGTCTCTAAATGTACTAACCTTGCTTTTTGGCTTCTGGAGTTCTGCTTCTGGCTAACTGTTTTTGTTAACTCTAAGTATGTCAACCCAGAATGTGTTTTTTTTTTTTTTTTGTGCATAAAAGCTCACCTTGAAAAAGGCTCACTGCTACACTGGGATCCCACACACTCAGTGTAGGTGCTGGCCAGCTAATAAATACTTCCTGTTGGCTTTAAACCCATCATGGTGGTTTGACTAGGAATGGCCCCCATAGACTCATATATTTGAATGCTTGATCATTAGGGATTGGTGCTACTTGACAGGAATTAGGAGGTATTGCCTTGTTGGAGGAAGTGTGTCACTGGGGGTGGGTTTTGGGGTTTCAAATGCTTAAGTTGGGCCTAGTGGCTCTCTCTTCCTGCTGCCTACAGATCTGGATATAAAACTGCCCACTCCTTCTCCAGCACCATGTCTGGGTTCCACTATTCTTCCTGCTGTGATGACAATGACCTAAACCTCTGAATCTGTAAGCAAGTTCCAATGAAATGCCTTCCTTTATAAGAGTTACAATGGTTATTGTGTCTCTTTATAGCAATAAAACACTGACTAGGACACCCGTGTCTAAGCAGTCTTCTCTGGTGGATACCCCACAACCCTAAACTCTTCAGAACCTTCAAAAATATCACTGCCACGAGGGAGATCAGCCATTCAACACATAAGGCTGTAGTAGATGGAACCTGTGTGAAGTGTGGAGTGGAGAGTAGAGAACTTTCAGGGGGGGTCCCCACTCTCTTCCTTGGCTTCGTTGCTTTCTCTGTACCTTTCCTCCTCCTTACACCACTCCTTGGAAAATGCTGCCTGTCAAAGAGGATGAGAGTGCTCACCTGTGTAAACGATCATTTCCTGTCCTGACTGCCCAGTCCCAACTAACCAACTCAGAGGCTGAATATGAATTATAAATGCTTGGGCAATAGCTCAGGCTTATTACAAACTAGCTCTTACATTTTAAGTTAATCCATATTTCTATTTATGCTTTACCATGCAGTGGTACCTTTATTAGCATGGCACATTCGCCTGAGCCTTGCTGGTGACTCCTGACTCCACTATTCTCCTTCCTGTCATCCTTAGTTTGGTTGCCTGACCTACACTTCCTGCCTGGCTACTGGCCAGTCAATGTTTTATTAAACCAATTCAAATGACAAATATTTACATTATACAGAGGGTTATTTCACAGCTCACCTGGAGAAGTACAGTCTCTTAAAGCTTTGATGCTTACAACATGGTCCTTGAGTAATGGTGAACTGTTTTTGTGTGGTTCTTTAAATGGTCTGCTGGGTCTGGAGAAATAGCTCATTGGTTAAAAGCACTTGAAGAGGGAGGGTCTGGGTCAGTTCCCAGCACCTACATGGCAGCTCACAATCATCCATAACTCCAGTACCAAAGGGTCCAATGCCCTTTTCTGGCCTCTACAAGCACTGTACACGTAGGGTACAAATACAGACATGTGTAGCAGGAAGGTTTCTCTGGTCTTGCCCAGCCCCATGGTCCCATGTCCACTTATAAATTAATCATCCAGAGGCTTAATATTATTTACAAACTGTATGGCCTATGGCAGGTTTCTTGCTAGCTAACTCTTATAGTTTAACTCAACCCATAACTATTAATCTGTAAGTTGCCATGTAGTTGTGGCATTACCGGTCTGCTGACATCTTGTTCTTTTGGTGGCAGCTGGTGTCTCTATCACCTCTCCTTTCTTTCCCCCATATATCTGCTTGGAATTCCCACTTGCCTCTAAGCTGCCTTGCCATAGACTAATACAGTTTTATTTATCAACTAATCAGAACAACACATATTCCGAAAGACATCCCACAGTCTTATGTAATATTATAGGGACCTGCCTTAATATTATACAACCCAGGGGTTCAGGAGAGAGAGCTACGGATGGCGAGGACTGTTTTTGGGAAATAGAATCTCAGCACACAGAGCTCTTAGTCCAGTCATTTATTTTTTCAAATCTTTTTCTTTGTTCTCCCATACTCTGGGAATCCATATATATATATATATATATATATATATATATATATATATATATATATATATATATATATATATACACACACACACTTACAAGCAGTAATCCCTTGGCAGTACAAAACCAGGCTTCCAGGGTCAAGTGGAGGGGTGGTAAGAATCATGTAGAGGCAGTAACTATTAATTATCATTTGCAACCCAAAAGGGAAGTGACTAATGGGGAAATGAATTAACTAAAGGCTAAATTCAGGTAGTATCTAAGAAGAGGGATCTTATGTGATCAACTATAAGCTTAAACGTGATTGGTAGAAAATGTTAAGAATCTGTAAGTTGCTAGATCAATGGGAGAAAATAAAACTGCCTTCTTTTTTTTCCTGTGGCTCCTATCTGTCCAAACTATCTGCCGTTTCTCTGCAGCGTGGGGGAAAGTGAGCTTGGTCGCAAGGCAACCTGTGTACAGCTAGATGCCTCGGATGATAGTTAAAGGGAGATCTGGAACTGGAGGTAAGATTTGGGAAAGGAGGAAGTTAGGCTTAATTGGCACATCCGCCAGGCCTTCTCAAACAGGTAGTCTGGATGCTTAAGTCTGTTCTTAGAGAGCACAGAGGTGTCTCTGATAAGGTAATTACCTCTGTCTGGGGATGGACCTGGCCGGATGCTGCCAATGATGATAATTACAGGGAGGCTTGAACTGGGGTTCTGGCTGTGCATAGCTGTCAGCACACAAGGTTATCTAAATATTCCTTTAGTAGAGGGGAAATGGTGCCCAGTAACTGATGGAAGAGCTACAATAGCACACAAGGAACTCACAGCAGAAAACAGCTAATAATCAAAAGCCAAATATCACCAAGGCTCCTTGAGCCTCAGCTTGACCTCTGGAAGGCCCTTGGCTACTTCCAGGAATTAGCTTTGCCATAATCAGCTGAAATCCTACTTTGTATATTTTTGCGGTGTAGCACCACAGCAGACATGGTTTTAATTTTAAAAAGAAGGAAGGATAAGAGTCCATATTTGTGACTTCACTTCTCAGAACTGAGTCAACAGCGGGAGTAGGAAATAATACATCTTTACAATAAACGGTCAGCTGGACGTAATGGCACACAACTTTAATCCCAGCACTTGGGAGGCAGAGGCAGCTGGATCTCTGTAAGTTCAAGGCCAGGGTCTACATAGTGAATTCTAAGCCAGCCAGGGCTACACAGTGAGACCCTGTCTCAAAACAGAACAGAACAGCAAACCCCCATATTTTTAAAAGAATAAAAAAAAATGATATGCTGTTTGAACAGTGGTGACTAAGGTATATTCCTTCCCATATTCTGTTCAGAATATGGGCTTGATATTCCTTTTATGAAGGAGTAAGGTCTGTGTCCCCTCTTATCTGGGTATGCTGTGGTCTTCTTGCAGTCAGCCAAGAGGTTTTTTCAGAAAAGGTGATGCAGCTTCTGCCCACAGCCTGGAATACTTGTCCTGGAGTCCTGAATGCTCTGGCAGTTGCCTTATACTCCAAGGCCAAAACATGAAATGGAAGCCCTAGGTGGCCCACATCTGTCAAAGCTCTGCAGCTATCATCAGGGCAGGGAGCAAGGCCTGGGGGCGTGGCGTGGCAGAGAAGATGCCAGCTGACTTGAGGAGCTCCAGCTAGGAGGCATTGGTCCTCCATCAGGGGTGTTTCAAGTACACTTTTTTGTTTGTTTGTTTTTCTCTTTGGCTTTTTGTTTACTCTTCGGCTGTCTGTGCTAGGGATGGAACCATGACCTCCTGCCTGCTAGGAGTGCTCCACCACTTGGCTGCACCCAACCCCAAATGCTGTTATTTCAAACCACCAAGTTGTGAGGTGACTTAATGTACTGAAATGTTTCCTAAAAATAGATGAGAGTGATTTAAGCAGTTGGATCAATGAAGTTTCCTTAGTTATGAATAAGAAAAATAGACTCAGTGGGGTAATGGTGGCACACTCCTTTTATTCCAGTACTTGGGAGAAAGAGGCAGGTGGATCTCTGAGTTCGAGGCCAGCCTGTTCTACAGAGCAAGTTCCAGGACACCCAAGGCTACACAGAGAAACATGTCTTGAAAAAACAACACACACACACACACACACACACACACACACACACACAGACAGAGAGAGAGAGAGAGAGAGAGAGAGAGAGAGAGAGAGAGAGAGAGACTCTGGACAACTGAAGCAGGTATGATGGGGTTTGTGGGTGTGACTTGTGATAGAGGTGATATTTAGGCCCTTCCCTCCTTTCTCTACATCCATATTGCCCGGCCAAGTGCTGGGATCTGCAGATCTGTTGTTCGTTCTAGGGCAAATGGGTGGTATGGGGGTTACATGCCTACAGTTCCAGTCCTTGTGAGGAGGGTGTGGAGGAGCTGGAGTGGAAAGTCATTTTCAGTTATGTGGTGAGTTAGAGGCCAGCCTGGGTGGCAGGAGATCCTGCCTCAGAAAATGGAAAAAGAAAAGAAAGCAAAAAGGTCTTGCTGTGTCGCTCAGGCTAGCATTAAATGCCTAGTTTTCTGTCTCAGCCTCTGGTGTTGCACGAGTTATGTGCCCAGCTGTAACTTGCATTTTTGAGAGGTAACTTCTGAGGACAGAGTCACTTCCCTCAGCTGAGTTGTCTTGTTCAGAAGAAAGAGCACGGTGGAGTAAGCACACATCTGCTGTGAGTAGTCTGAGAATCCACAGAGGCCGAGCCACAGACACCACAGAGTTCATGGCCGAGGCTCTGTGCAAAGACAGCACAGTGGCAAAGGTGATTCCAACTGCAACATGGTACTCTGGGAACAACCTAGTGTGGATGCTACTTATTATTTTCTGTGGTATTGAGGAGCCCAGTGAGATTCCAGAGGCCAGTAGTGTGTGGTGATGGGCCTGCTTGGAGTTCTTTGTCTCTCACAGTAACAACTATAACACACACACACACACACACACACACACACACACACACACACATACACACACACACATACACACACACACAGACACTCTTTGCAGTTCACAGCAAAACTGGATGGAAAGTACCAAGAGTCCCTATGTACCTTCTGTCCCCACCAAGACACAACTTCCCCCACAGTCAACATCCTGCTCCATGGTGACACATGAAGACATCATTACCAGCAAGGCCCTAGTTAACTTCTGACATTAGACATCTATAAGTTTTTGACAGACACATACTCACACGTATTCAGCCTCACAGTATCTTACAGAAGCTTCCCTGACCTCTAAGTCCTCGGTGCTCAGTGTATTAATCTCTTCTCCTCCAATGCCTAGCAACCAGTGATCTTTTTCTGTCCCCTGCTTGTAGTTTTGCATTCAGAATGTCACGTAGTTGTTATCACACACTAGACAGCCTTTTAAGAGCAGAATCCACTCGTGATTTTTCTGTCTTTCTAGACTGTTTGCATTAACCTCATTTTACCTGTGAGATAGTTGGTAGTTGATACCTCAATGCAAGGCTGCAATAGAAGCTGGGAAATTTACACTGACATCACATGGGGATGATGTAGCCTTGAGGCAAGGAAGTAGAGGACGTCTAGGTCGGAGACCTTGGTGAGACCAAAGGCAGAGAGTCCTTACAGGGCTGTGCAGATTTAGGGAAGACCGTGGAGTTTTTCATTGTTGAGGCAGGGTAACAGGGACTAGTCACTATTTTAAAATAATACACTGCTGTGGAGAAGAAACTGTTGGTGGCCCAAGGAGCTCACTCCAGTTAAGCAGCAGCCCGGGCTAGATGGGATCTAGACTCAGGGCCATGCTCCCCCGCTCCCCGCCAGTGTAGACTAGCTCAGACTTGTTAAGGATTGAATAGAGTGTAAAAAGCAACGAGAAAGCATGCTAGAAACTTAAATTGATGACTTCAGGCTGATTATCAACAGAGCAAAAATTGCTATAGCAGAGGAATCTGTGTGGGGGAGGTGGGAATGTTCTCATGTAAACGTGTCTATTCTAGGATGTGCTCCAACATTCTATACCGAATAATTTCAGCGCGAACAGGAATGCACTTTACAGTGGTCATACCCACCACTTAAACTTTACAGTTTACTGTCCCACCTATCCGCGCTGACGTCATCTCATTTCTGTATTGTATTTAAATATCCTCAAAGCACACCTTCCTGGATTAACCTCAGCACGCATCCAATTTGTTTCTATTGTCAGTTGATAAAAAATTTACATGCAAAGTGAATTGCACCAATCTTTAGTTATACGTTTGCTGAGTTGTGAGAATGCATGTACCTGTCCACATCCTAAACTGAGAGGTCAAGGGTCGTAACCAAGCCCACTGTTGGATCTGAGAATCCAGTCTTCACTGGAAATGTAAATGCGAGGATCACCACAACATACGTCTATTTAAGCGATGAGCTTGGACGGAAACACCTAAGAGGATAGCGGGAAGAGGGGGTCGGTGTCCCCGGTGTCCTCCGCGTTGGGGGCGGTCGGCAGGACAAGCTAGCCAAGCTCAGAGTCCTGGAAAGCTTGGCGGCTGTGAACCGTATGGACCGCGGAGGTGACAAGATTGGTAAGCGTTGGGGCGATCGCAGAGGGCGAGGGGAGAAGAGCACCTTTAGCGGCCCGAGATCAGTTGGCGGGGTTGGGGACCGAGATGGGGGGGGCTGCCAGAGGAGCTGGAGAGGGAGGGAGAGGTGGGGTGGGCGGGGCCAGAGCGGAGGAAGGCGCGGCCAGGCCCTGGCTGCTGCCGGGAGAGTAGCGGTGCCGGGAGAGTAGCGGCGGGAGAGGGCGGGGCCCACAGGGTCAAGTCTGGGAGAGGGGGCGTGGCCAAGCGGAGGGGCGGAGCCTGGCGAAGGGAGCGTCCAGAGTATAAGGAGCGGGCGGGCCCGAGGAGGAGCGGGCGGGTGTGGACGGAGCACAGGGGGCGGAGCCTGCGGCGAGGAAGCGGGCGGAGCCAAGAGTAGCCGCGGGAGAGTCCAGGGAGGAGGAGCGGGCGGAGCGGGGCGCAGGAGCGGGAGGAGTCGGGAAAAGGAGCGGGCGGCCAGAGGAGGAGGAGCGGGCGGAGCGGCCGCACCGCCGGCGGCGGCGGCGGAGGAGGGGGTGTGCGCGGGTCACATGGTCGGGGCGCCCTCCCCGTCAGCTGCCGTGCCCGCCGCCGAGCGCTGCCACAGGAAGCCGCTGCCCTGCGCTGCTGCCGGGTGGCCCGCAGGAGCCGCCCGCGCCGGGTGCTCATGAGGCGGGCCCGCGAGCCCCACCGCCTGCAGCCCCGGGCGGCGCGGTGAGGGCCGCACCCCGCCGAGCGCCATGGAACTGAACGCGGGTAAGAGCGGGAGGGAGGCGCGGGTGGCAGGGTCGCGTGTCTGTGCGGCCGTCCCTCACGTGGGGACGCCGGGATCCCGAGCCCGGGCTCCCTGCACGCCGGCCGCCCCCCTCACATGGCCTGGCCGCGCGGGCCACGTGCACGGTGTGTTTACGTTCGGCAGCGCGGGCGCCGGTTGGCTGCGCGGGCGCGTGACGCGGCATTACATAATGCGCGCTGGGCGGCGGCGGGCGGAGACACGTGAGGCCGCGCGGTGACCCACATTCCCCGGGGCTGCAGGGACACGTGGGGGCGGCGCCGCCGGGGAGCCCACAGCCTGCGTGAGGCTCCGCCCCCGGGGCCTCCGCCGTGACGTGGCCGCGGTCCCGGGTCTCCCGCGGCTGCCCACTGCGGAGCCCGCCGCGCATGCGCGCCTGCCCGCGAGGCCGGCTGTTCGTCCCGCCGCAGTGCGCGCTGCAGCCGGCGCGTCCCGAGGTGACCCCGGCAGGGTTGACCTTGCTGGGCAGGGAGCCCCGCAGTACCCTCCGGGTGGACCGCGTGTACTCAGCGTTCCGCCTCCTGGGGGACAGGGTCTAGAAGTCCCCTGGAGCTTGGATTCCTGCTTGCGGCTCCTTGTGATCCGGGCTGTGGTGATCCTAGAATTTCAGAGCCTTGCAAAACTTTTATTTGTATAAAAAACATTTTATCCTCGCACAAGAGCAGCGCTGAGGCGGGAGACCCCAGAAAGTTGCCGGCATGGGCTACGGTGTGATATCCTAACTCAAATGCCAAAAGAGAACAACCTCCCCCCCCCCTTTTCAGGACCGACTTTGCCTGAACCCAAAAACCATACTTCGCTTCTTGCAACATGGTCACAGAATAATACCACACTCCCTGCTCCCTTTTAGCCTGCCCCCATTGATGGCCCTTACACCTGAAGGAAATACAATATTCGTTTTGAAAATTTTGAGTTCTCTGCACCTTTTAAAAATCATGGCCGCTGGGCGGTGGTGGCACACGCCTGTAATCCCAGCACTCTGGAGGCAGAGGCAGGTGGATCTCTGTGAGTTTGAGGCCAGCCTGGTCTCCAAAGCAAGTTCCAGGAAAGGCACAAAACTACACAGAGAAACCCTGTCTCGAAAAACATATATATATGTGACAGCCACATACATCATTTAGCAGAGGATGCATTCTTTAAGATCCGCTTTGCCCTTGATCTCTGCTTATGTGGTCCTCAGCATTCCACCGTTTTTGTGCACCACTGCTCACAATTCTCCACTTCATCTTTAAAGCTTTTTGGGGACATGACCATGTGTGCTCTGGAGCCCCAGATCCCAGGCACAGGTGGAAACTGAATACTTCCATTAGATCTACCCAACTTTCCTATGATGAGGGATCACTAATAAATCCCTCTGTGATAAGAAAGTAAGCATCCTTGATGGTAAAATGTTCAGTTCTAAGACACAAAGCAGGCAAGTATTGCTGTGACTTGGCAGCAAGCCTCCTTTCCAGGAGAGGTAAGCCCAGGAAAAGAGAATGCGGACCTCAGCCTGCAGGAGGGTGTTGACTCCTGGGTAAGCCCTGACTGGGAACCTGGCCCAGCTCTACTCCCCTTCAGCTAAAAATAGAGAGGACTGCTTGCTGCCTGACTTAATTTTAGCTCAAGGCTCTAAGAAGTGCATTCTGCTTGTTTCTGGAAGTGTTGGGATTTGCTGGATCAGGGATTTTACATTTCTTGCTTTATCATCAGAGACTGTGTGCACAAAAAATATGTATGTATAATAATCCCTTTTATGAACACTTTCATTTTAGTCCTGCAGTTACTGGCAGATATTTCTGTCTTATGTGATGACTCAGGGTTGGTGAGAAAGAAACTTGCTTGCTTAGGTCTTCTCAGTGATCTTGGGTACTCACTCATTGGGTAGTTCAGTGACCTTTGAATCTGGTTCTGAGGATTATAGTACTGCATAGGTGCTTATGGCTAGCCAAAAGATAGGTGAAAGCAGGCAGATAGGAGGTGCAGTGTGAGTTCAGTACAGTTCTGGGGAAAGGTGATCGTTGTTTCTGCTGTACATTGAGGAGCCAGTGACTATTTGATGATGGAAGCAGGAGAAACCACAGTGGACCTTGGCGGAGAAGAGAATTACTTGTTTGGTCTGGGATTTGGGAAAATAATATATTTGGCCTTGAGGGTTACTCTTGCAGTATTTTATCTCTTTGAGGAAGAAGTTTAAAATTATACCCTAAGAACACTTTTAAATACTGTCTCATCCTGAACAGATTATAGCTTTGCAGAGGCCCAGGCCAGTTTGCTGAGGGGTTGTGGAGGTTATGTCCATGAACATAACTGTTCTGTTTTGGGCAGACTGAGAGGGCAGTCTGGTGGATAAGATTAGCTTCTGCCTTACTGTTGTTCTTGCATAGTGTATCTTCTGCCAGTCTCTCTAATGTGGCCTGTAACACGTTAGAAGAACACACAGTGAGTGTGTCTGCATCCTTAAGAACTGCACAAGGATGAGTGTGCGAGTGCAGTGGAGGGTGGGTCCAGGAAGGAGCTGGGCCCTGGACACGGTGGGGAGCCCTGTCTTCAGGGAGTGTCAGAGCAGCAAGATTTGGGAGCAGCAGCTGGGAAAGGTTCCCTGCGTTAAGATAATGACTTTGTCTGCTATTCCAAATGAAACCACTGCCCCATTAGCCTGTGTCTCAGCCAAGTGCAGGGGAAGCAAGCGCTGCAGTGCCAGGGAGGAGGAGGGCCAGTGTAGGGTTGTCTACGGCCATTTGCTGGTCTGAGCTTCGAGGGCTCTCAGAGGCTAGGCTTGGGTCTGTTGTGTGCTTGTGACAAGCTGTTGAAGGCTTTCTCATGGTTACGTCAAAGAGACTTAACGTAGCTTTGAACTTCGTGGAAGGAGTAACATGAAACAAGAAAAAGCCCTTTGGTGTAAACAAGAGTAGTGTCAATCATTTTTTGTTTCGGAAATTATTGGCATTTCTAACATTTCAGTAAATATTCTATTTACACGAGTGAAAATCAAACACATGCATCACCTGTATCTAACTGTCTACGTGTACTGCTTTCTAGGAGGTGTGATTGCCTACATCAGTTCTTCCAGCTCTGCCTCCAGCCCTGCCTCTTGTCACAGTGAGGCTTCTGAGAACAGTCTCCAGTCCTCGTCCTCGTCCGTTCCATCTTCTCCAACTAGCTCCAACTCTGATGCCAACGGCAATCCCAAGAACAGTGACATCTCTAGCATCGAAGGTGTCTTGAAGAGTGATCGCACAGATTGTCCTGTGAAAGCAGGCAAACCTGGTGCTCCTGGTATGACCAAGAGTCACAGCGGCATGACAAGTAAGTCTGTCAGTGTTTAATGGTGTGGCCACTAGTGCAGAGGGTTTTGTGTCCCAGGCTTTCATTTGGGTACTACTATACTTCACTCTCCCTCTGGTAACCGTGGTCAGTGATTGGGCAGAATATCGAGTGATGGTTTTAGAAGTTTCAGCCAGGGTTATGTCTCTTCTTTTACCACACACTTGTAGGGACCTTTCTGCTGGACTCCTGGTACTGAGCATTGTTTCTGGTTGTGGGAAGGGTTTACTTCCATGAAGTCGGAGTTGGGAACATTTGGGATTAGGAACGAAGCAGGATTGTACTGACCAGTGAGGCAGCTGACCTGAGCGAGTGTGGGTGGGACAGGGCTAGCAGGGCTGGTAGAGAAGGCATGCTGCTTGCCCAGCCCTTGCTGTTGAATCGAAGCAGCGCAGCTCAAAACCTTTGCACCTTTAACAGTTTTTCTTTCTCTTTGGAGCTGGGGTGTGAGCTCAGGTCTCATGTTCACTCTGTAAACACTCTTCACTGAACTATACCTTCAGCCTTCTTTACGTCTTCTTTTTTGAAAAGGTTTACTTACTTAGTTGCTTTTTAGATTTATGTGTATGTGTGTGAGCCTGGAAGAATATATGTACACCGTGTGTGTGTGTGTGTGTGTGTGTGTGTGTGTGTGTGTGTCTGTGTGTGTGTGTGTCTGTGTCTGTCTGTGTCTCCTTAGAGACCAGAAAGAGGGCACCCCACCTGACGGGGTGGGACTGAGTTATTACATGCTATTGGTAGCTGCCATGTGGGTGCTGAGAATTGAACCCTAGTCCTATGCAAGTGTTCTTAAACATTGAGCCATATTTTGGCATCCCCTCACATTTTTCTATTGATGAATTTCTCTGTTTGAATTCTTTTTATCTAGGAGATTGTTTTCTTAGTTATTGTTCCATGTATAGTATAAGGTAACTACAGCTTTACAAAACTTCCATGGATACCTAAAGTCATCAAAAAGGAAAAAGCCAGCTGTTGCTGGCAGTGCAGCTTGGTACACCTGCCTAGTGTGGGCAGGGGCCTCTGGCTCAATCCCCAGTGCTGCGGGAGGGGAGAGGAAGGAAGGCTGGTTTTCCTTTGTCAGTTTGCTATGCTACAAAGATATAAGTATTGTTTTAAAGCACTTGCAAATTGAATGAGATGAGATATTCAATTGGGAAAAGCACTTGAGTGATTCTTCCAGCTTTTTATTTCCTGTCTGTTTGTGCCCTAGAATTTAGTGGCATGGTTCTACTGTGTAAAGTCTGTGGGGATGTGGCGTCAGGATTCCACTATGGAGTTCATGCTTGTGAAGGCTGTAAGGTAATGCAAGCTTTTATTTCCTACTACCAATCTCATTTTGGGACTAAAGAAAGTGGGTTAAGTTTGTGAATGTCCACAGTTTATTTAGAAAGGAGGAGGAATCAGCTGTTGCTCTTCAGCTTTAAGATTCTGATAAAAAACAAAAGATTCTGATCAAAATAAATTTGCTGTCTCAGTTCCGGTGACTTGGTGTGGAGCAGTGGCAGTTGTGGCTCTCACTGTCCAGTCAGGCCCAGGCCGTCATGGTCAGGAAATAGGTATGAAGCAGACAGTTAGGGGCTGGGAGCTGTGCCGCCTCGTCTTTCACTCTTTGTGTCTTTGAGATAGGGTCTCAGGTAGTCTAGGGCTGGCCTGGAACTTGCTATATATGGCAGTGGAGGTGACCTAGTACTTTGAGTGGAGGGCAGTGGAGAGTGACCTAGTACTTTGAGTGGAGGGCAGTGGAGGGTGACCTAGTACTTTGAGTGGAGGGCAGTGGAGGATGACCTAGTACTTCTGAGTGGAGGGCAGTGGAGAGTGACCTAGTACTTGCTGTGGAGGGCAGTGGAGGATGACCTAGTACTTACGATCCTGCTTCAAGGGATGGTATTACAAGCATGGGCACCATGCCTGTAAATTAAAATTTGAGTTAGTCTTAGTCTGTTCTGTTTGCTGAAGCAGAATACCACAGGTGGGGTAATTTGTAAATTCCTCAGAATTGTGGAGACTGGGGCCTGCATCTTGGGAGGGCTTTCTGTTGGAGGATGGAAGACACAGAATAGGGCAGACAGAGTGCTCATGCATAAGAATGTGAGCTTGATGTATAGGAATAAGCCCAGCTAACTTTTGTTGTTGTTGTTGTTTTGTTTTGTTTGAGGCAGGGTCTCTATGTGTAGCCTTGGAGCTGGCTATGTAGACCAGGCTGGCTTCAAACTCACAGAGATCCACCTGCTGCTTCTGGGATTAAAGGTGTGTACCACCATGCCTGGCTCCCAACTTTTTCTAAAATTCATTTTCATATTAACATTATCCAGTTGAAGAAAGCAGGATACATGTGGTACACTCATAAAGTCCTACCTCTCAATACCATGGCATTGAGTGTTAAGTTTCTAGAACATGATCTTTGGGGAACATAGTCAAACCATATTAGATCTTATCCTGTTAGGTACAGTGGGCTGGCAATAACTCTGCTAAGTATTTGCCAGAATGTAGTGTGCTTAGAAATAATGCTTGAGACAGGAGGATTGTTGATGCTAAACTAGCCTGAGCTACTTAGCAAGACCTTATCTCAAGCACAAAACAAACAAAAATAAATAATAGCAACAAACAATACAAGTGGAGTCAGATCATCTTGAATTCAAATGGAAAACTCAGGAAAAAGGTAATTTGTAAGTTAATTACTTCTAGTGATTGCAACCAGAGCCTTAGGTAGCCTCTTTAAAATGGCTCTGCTTCCTTACCTGTGTCTAGGAATGTCTCTTTAAACTGACACAGCCCTTTTTCCTGGTACTAAAGTGAACAAGGTCAACATGTGTTCTTGCTGTTTTCCCACTATGGCTAGGGTAGGAATACAGCTTGGCAGGATGTGGCAGGGCAGGTATGATAAGGAGGAACATTCATAACGAAAGAGCAAGTCTCTTCTGGGACAGTTCCAAATGAGTCGGATCTGGGAACTTTTGAATGACTAGTGTGTTCTGAGGCTATAGCTGTTTTTCTACTGTTTTTAAGAACTGTATAAATACTATGTATATTTTAAAGAAAACTTGAAGTATTTTTAAGCTAAGTTCATTTTCACTTTACAGCTAGGAAGTAAAACCATGATCTGAATGAAATGTATTATATATTCTTTTTAAAAAGTATCTTACTATTTTATGTACATTCCTGTTTTGCCTACATGTATGTCTGTGCACCTCTTGTGTGCCTGGTGCCCATGGAGGTTAGAGGAGGGGGTTAGATCCTCTGGAACAAGCATTACAAATGGTTGTGAGCTTCCGTGTGGATGCTGACCCCCTGGAAGAGCAGCTGGTGCTCTTAACTCTCCAGCACCGTATTGGAAATAAAAATAATTGATTAATGTCTTGGTGTTACCTGTTTGAGACAAGGTCTTATGATATACCCCAGACTGGCTTAGAACTTAAAATCTACCTCAATCTCCCAAGTTATAGGGATTACAGGAGTGTGTCACCTTATCCTGCTAAATAAATGCTTTTGAGGCAGTGCTGGGAATGAAACCCAAGGTCTCACACAGGCTAGGCAGGGACTCTACCACTGAGCTACCTCCTAGCCCTCAGTACCTTCTTAAAAATACACTGTCCTTAGCTCTTCTGTTGTTTAAACCAAGTATATAGTATCACAGCAGTAAGAAGCAAAAGTGTTATATCTGGATAGTATTTAACAAAGATAGATCATGTATAGTTAGTTATAATATTAGGGGGAAATAGTTTGAAATGATTTTGTAGTTTTACTCAAGTTTTCTGTTCTTTCTGGGAACATTGAGCAAGGGGGTTGATGAAGACTGGCCATAGAGCGTGTGCTTAATAGTTTGTGTAGTTAACATAGCTGTTTAAAGTCATCTACTTGGGAATTCTTTCTTTGGATGATTAGCTGGCTATGGGCATGTGCTGTAACATGGCTGCTGACATGTGGCTAGGGACATCTAGCATGTGTGTGTAGGCTTTGTTGGTGTCAACAGGTAATGATCCAGAAATGACGAAATGCTGCTAATGTAACATAAGGTTCTATTCAACTATCAAACTCTCAGCATTCTGAAACTGAATATTTATATTTCAAAAGCTCTGAAAGTTAGATATGGTGGTACTGGCTTATTATCCCAGCACCTGGGAGGTGGAGGTATGAGGATCAGGAGTTCAAGGCCATCCCAAGCAGTATAGTGAGTTCAAGGCCACCCCGGGCTACATGAGACCCATCTCCAAAAATAAGTTGAGCCCTTGCTTTCAAGGTAGAGCATGTGGATACAGCTGAGTTCTGGCAGCAGGAATGCTTTATAAAAAGGTACTCTTCAGCAAGAAGAGGAATTTTGTTTGCCTGGTATGTGTTGTATTGTTGATTGATACCAGTAAGTATCCAGTTAAATACTGTGTCAGGATTTTCTTTCTTTGACCTGGGCTCAGCCCCACAGACACTAGCTAGATGTGGGAATAGTTCTTGTGAGAACTTCATGCAGCTGTTTTTACATGGATGGATAAATCTCCCTTTATTTTAGGGTTTTTTCCGGAGGAGCATTCAGCAAAACATCCAGTACAAGAAGTGCCTGAAGAATGACAGCTGCTCCATCATGAGGATGAACAGGAACCGGTGCCAGCAGTGCCGCTTCAAGAAGTGCCTGTCAGTGGGGATGTCCAGAGATGGTATGCTCCCAGTTCAGAGTTGGTCCAGTGGAAAGCTGGCCATTGAGCTGTCAGCAGTTACCAGGGCCTCTGGTATTTCAGGAAGCACATGGTGATTCGTGGATTGCAATTCAGTATGGTGGGTGAGGGCTGTCACCTCAGTGGTAGCTTTTGGCATGGCTCCTTTTTAGTTACTTCTTGTAAATTGACCTCCATTTTTTCTAAGTGATTTTAAGTTTCTCTCAGGGTCGGGGGCAGGGAGGAGGGTTTATTTGGTGTAGAATGGTGGCAGCAGATCAAAGCACTCACTACTCTTGTAGAGAACTTAGGTTCAGTTTCTAGCACTCTCATGATGGCTCACAACTGCTTGTCACTCCAGGGCATGCACTCTCTGTCATCTGTGGTCTTGTATAAAAGGACCAGCCTTAATATTACACTTCCCAGGGGAGAAAACTATGAACAGTGAGAACTGTTTTCAGGAAATGAATCTAAGTACAGCCAACTCTTTGTCCATCTACTTTATTCCTCTGGCATAACATCCTATCTACACAGCTTCAGTTCTGTTCTCATGCCTAGTTCCTTTCTTGCCTGATTTCTCTCTACCTTTATTTACTGTTCCCTCTAAGTTCTAGTTTAATTCTCTCATCTTAATTATGCCTCATCTAGGTCCTTCTCATCTGGTTCTTCCTCATCTTCCATCTCGTCCACATGTTCTCTCTGGTTAAAATCCTCCTTATCTCTCTCAGTTTTCCATCCTCAAGTTCTCCATTCTTCTCTTCCTCTCTGTCTGAGGTGTTCAGTTATAAACCCAAGCCATAGTGAACCTCTGCCACAGCAAGGTCATAGCAGGCTTGAATTCTTACGGGGTCATAAAGGTAGGTCAGAATTTTCCTCAGGCAGTGACCACCAGGCTTCTTTTACAACCCAAAATGGGAGTGGTAAAGGAGGAGGTCAATTGAGTGCTAATGACCGGTTAGAAGTGGTTAGGTGAGAAGTTAGGGATCTATTAGTAAGGCTGTAAGTAAGGAGGGTCTCACCCTAAATTGCACAAGAAATAAAGTTATCAGCCTGACCTAGGAGACAGGTGTTTCATTTGGCCTTGGATGCTTGATAGGTATTTTAGACAAATACACTATTAGGAGTTCTAGGAAGAATGTACAGCATTACAAGAAAATCACTGTAAGAACCAGCTAATATACATACAAAAGCTAACATATCATCAAGACTTCTTTTTTTTTTTTTTTTTTTCCGAGACAGGGTTTCTCTGTAGCTTTGGAGACTGTCCTGGACTAGCTCTGTAGACCAGGCTGGCCTCGAACTCACAGAGATCCACCTGCCTCTGCCTCCCGAGTGCTGGGATTACAGGTGTGCGCCACCACTGCCCAGCTCATCAAGACTTCTTAAGTCATGGCTTGACCTTTGGAAAAGTCCTTGACTTTTCCAAGTAGTAGCTTTTGTGATAGTAGCTGAATTCCATTACATTTTCCTGTGACTTGCAGCACTGTGGTACTGCATGCACATGTATATTCTTACACACATGCAGGCAAAACATTCATACACATAAAATTGTGTGTGTGTGTGTGTGTGTGTGTGTGTGTGTGTGTGTTATATGATACTATGTATTATGTATTATACTGCATAGCCCTAGTTAATCTGGAACTCTATGTAGACCAGGCTGGCTTCAAACTTACAGACATCCACCTGTCTTTGTCTCCCTGAGTGCTGGTACTTTAGGCAGGCACCATCATGTCTGCCCTTAATTTTTTTTTTTTTTTTTTAAGATTTATGTTTTTGACTTTGTCTTCTTGGTCCCTTGGTATTACTAAGGAGCCCATTTCTTATTTACTTAGATTAATTTACTTCATTATATGATTTTTTTCCCCCTCGTGTACTTATACGTACCATGTGAGTAACTAGTGCTTGTTGAGGCCAGAAGATGGTGTCAGATTCCCTGGAACTGGAGTTACAGATGATTTTGAGCCATCCTGTGAATGGTGAGAATTGAACCCAGGTCCTTTGCAAGAACAATGAGTGCTCTTAATTGCTGAGCTGTCCTTCCAGCCCCTAATTTACTTCTTTTTACATTGTATTTATTTTGTGTTTGTATGTGGGCATGTGTGTACCCTGGCATACATGTGAAGGTCAGAAGACAGCTTTTGGGAGTTGGTTCTTTCTGTGTGGGTCATCAGGTTGGGTGCAGGTTTTTTATCTACTGAGCCATCTTCTCAACTGTCTTAGTCTTTTTTTAAAAAATTTAAAAAATTTATTTTTTTAAATTTCTTTTGCGGTGGAGTCTTGCTGTGTAGCTCTAGTTGTCATGGAGCCCACAGAGACTGTCCAGAGTGCTGTGTGGTGTGTCTGTCTTTAATAAGGTCCTGGTGTGCTCTACATTGTGGTTCTCATTAGTTATTTCCATGTTTCTTAGATTTTTGCTTAGAAAACACCCAAGAACTACATGTTTTTCTTAGCCTTGTTTTGGGAGAGAAAACAACAGGAAGTTTTCTCCTTTCTCACTTCCTTTGCTGTATCAAGACCAAATTTAGAAAACTTAGGCCACATTCTTGACTTGTAGGACAAGAGGCCATGGCTTCCAGAGGTAATTTTGTGTCATTATTTCGTATAAGTTGAGCTTATTAGAATATAGATGCTAACTATCTTTCTCTTCAATAGCTGTTCGATTTGGCCGGATTCCTAAGCGGGAAAAACAGAGAATGCTAATTGAAATGCAAAGTGCAATGAAGACCATGATGAACACACAGTTCAGTGGCCATCTGCAAAATGACACCTTAGTGGAGCGGCACGAACAGTCAGCCCTACCAGCTCAGGAACAGCTGCGGCCCAAGCCCCAGCTGGAGCAAGAAAACCTCAAAAGCTCTCCTCCTCCCTCTTCTGATTTTGCGAAGGAGGAAGTGATTGGCATGGTGACCAGAGCCCACAAGGATACCTTTCTGTATAATCAAGAGCATCGGGAAAACTCAGCTGAGAGCATGCCACCCCAGAGAGGAGAGCGAATCTCCAGGAACATGGAGCAATACAATTTAAATCATGACCACTGTGGCAGCGGGCTTCACAGCTACTTTCCCTGTAGTGAGAACCAGCAGCATCTCAGTGGACAGTACAAAGGGAGGAACATGATGCATTACCCTAATGGGCATGGCATTTGTATTGCAAATGGACACTGTATGAACTTCTCCAGTGCTTACACTCAGAGAGTCTGTGATAGAGTTCCAATAGATGGGTGTTCTCAGAATGAGAATAAGAACAGTTACCTGTGCAACACTGGAGGGAGGATGCATCTGGTATAGTGACATGATTCTTTGCTCGCCTTTATCAAGGAAAGCTTGGAAGGGTTTCTTTTGGGCGGGGGAGTGGTATGCTGACTTGGGAGGTGGGTCAGAAAGCTCAAAAGAGATTCTAGAAGACTCTTTGTGTAGTATTTTTACTGAAATAATGTTAATGAGCAATGCTTGTGGAGCAAGTTAATTTCACATAGCAGTAGGTACAAGCTTGTGCTTTCATTACTACTGTAGGGTTAAGATTGGTATAAAGTACGGTTCACACAGAAATGATCCTATAATTCTTAGAAATCTCGTTGGAAATTTAGGTGTTCTGATCAGTTAGTACTTCATTAGCTTTGGGATCTTTCTCAAAAGGGTTGATCTTTTTAAGCTTTTTTGATTCCCATGGAGAGGGGTTGTTGCCCTTTGTGGGGACAGTCTTGCTATGTTGCCCAGGCTGGCTGTGAGCTCTTGGGTTCAAGTGACATGTGGATCATTGGGACTTCAGAGTACATCACTCCCTAGCAGAGAAGTTTTTTAGCCTCTTTAGTTATGATGTTAGAAAGAGCTTTGGAGATAGGTATCTTATGGTTTCAGAATTAAGGAATAATTTACTCACCTAATTTCTAAGATTTTATCCTGAGATAAGTTAATATTATTCATATCATTCAAATTCGTTACATCAAATTCAACATTCTGCCCAAAAATACAGTGTTTATGTTCAGCCAGAATTTCATCAAGACAGCAGTACTATGCCATTTCCTGTTTAAACCGTGAGGTCCTTTGATAGTGCTTGTGTTGTTCAACTTCCAGGTAATTAAAGTTATCTTTTTTTCCATCTTAAAAATAGTTGAATCTACCCCAGTCTTGGAGTTCAGTTTTCTTTGTCTCTTGCCAGTGTCTGAGTGCAGGTCTGGAAGGTGCCCTTACACTTGGTTACCTTGTGTCTTAGGTTCTTCCTCTAGGCACTTGTAGACTTCAGGTTCTGGTCCTAGCAGTCTCCAGGCTTAAAGATCATCATATTCCTGGATTCCTATGGGTTTAATGGAAATTTCAATAGTTTTAGAAATAGACTATATGGTACATGCTTCCTGACTCTAGTGGTGCTACACCTTCCTTGGCTTCCCTCAGTTCCTGTTTGGAGGTGTACCTGGTATCCAGTCCTTTTCTTCCTTCCTTCCTTCCTTCCTTCCTTTCTTTCTTTCTTTTTTTTTTTTTTTTTTTTTTTTTGGTTTTTCGAGACAGGGTTTCTCTGTGTAGCTTTGCACCTTTTCCTGGAACTCACTTTGTAGTCCAGGCTGGCCTCGAACTCACAGAGATTCACCTGCCTCTGCCTCCCGAGTGCTGGGATTAAAGGCATGCGCCAACACCGCCGCCTGGTGCTCCATTCCTTTTCTTAGCTAAGCTGGTGGTGCAGCTTTAAAGATACAATTGGCCGAAGTAACCAGGGTGAGAAATAGATGGGAAGATTTGTCCTCAGAACTTAGAGTACCTCAAGCCTGGGTGAGGTGGCAGCAGTGTTACAGGGCACACTTCGGCCTGTGCAAGAGGGTTTTGGAATAGCTTGTTTTAGACTGTTTTTCCTAGGCTACTTCTTAAACATCCATAGCTGTTTAAATTAGGTTGCCTTAAGCCCTGAGATGGGGTTCCTGTGGTCCTGGCTGAGCTGGAACTCATAGAGATCTGCCTGCCTTTGCCTCCCTCATACTAAAATTAAGGGTGTGCCACTACACTTGGTTTACAGGGCTGGCTGGCTTGCCCATTCATTCATTCATGCATGCATGCATGCATGCATGCATGCATGCATGCAAGGTCTTGTGTAGAACCTTGACTGGCCTGGGACTGTGTAGACCAGGCTGAAACTCAAAGAGATCCACCTGCCTTTGCCTCCCTAGTACTGAGAGTAAAGGTGTGAGCCATCACTCCTAGCTTTACAATGCTGTCTGTCTGTCTGTTTGTTTGTTTTCAAGACAGGGTTTCTCTGTGTGACAGCTCTGGGTGTCCTGGAACTCGCTTTGTAGACCAGGCTGGCCTCAAACTCACAGAGCTCTGCATTTCTCTGCCTCTTGAGTGCTGGGATTAAAGGTGTATGACACCACTGCCTTGCACAGGTTTTTTAAATAAAAGGATATGTGATTTCTATTTTATTTAAAAATGTATTATTGCTTTTTGTTTTGAGATAGGGTCTCACTGTATACTTAAGGTTGATCTTAAACTCATTGTGTGTACCAGTTGGCCTCGAACTCAGAAATCTTTGGGCTGGGATTAAGCTTAATATGTCACCACATCTGGCTATTTTTATTTTTAATTAAGTGTATGTGTGAGTATGGATATGTCCACGCATGTGAAAGTGCCTGAGGAGGCCAGAGGTCTTAGATCCTCTGAAGCTGCAGCTAACAGGCAGTATGAACCTCAGACATGTGTGCTGGGAACTGAACTTGGGACTTTGGAAGAGCAGTATTTACTCTTTATTGCTAAGCCATCTCTCCAGCCTGAATATGTGATTTGTAAAGCCTTCATTTCAAAGTGTCTACCCACCTTACGTTGTTTAGGATTCACACATTTTCTTATGTATGCTGACATGTGCAACTGTCTTTACTGCCGAAGGCTTCCTGTGTTGAGGTGAGGTGCACACAGAAGAAGGGTTATTGGAAGACTTTGCTTGAGTTAGAGAGTTGTTTCATGTTGAGGTTTTTCACGATTGAGATGACACTTTTGAATTCTCTGTCACCCCTCACAATTTAAGAGTGTTTCTATTTCCTGTAAATTAGGTTTGTCCTATGAGCAAGTCTCCATATGTGGATCCTCGGAAGTCTGGGCATGAAATCTGGGAAGAATTTTCAATGAGTTTTACACCAGCCGTAAAAGAAGTGGTGGAATTTGCAAAGCGTATTCCTGGGTTCCGAGATCTGTCTCAACATGATCAGGTCAACCTTCTAAAAGCTGGCACTTTTGAGGTAGGTTTTATTTATCCTGACTGTTGACACAAAGTCCATGTACCTAATTTTTTTTTTTTCTTTTTTAAATAAATGTTTATAGTTCAGAGTCTCAAACTAACAAAACAATAACTATCCCAGGGCTTCGAGAAGGGACAGGTACATTGAGCTACTTGGGACTGAAAGTGGTGAACTCTGTACCTAGCATGTGAGTTCCAAGTTCTTGTGGTGGGTTTAGGTGTAGACTTACTGGGTTTTGCTTAGTGGGTGTTTAATATGTTCAGTACAGAAAACAGAAGGAGAATAGGCTGGGTTGGTGGTGCATGCCTTTAGTTACAGCTTTCAGGAGGCAGAACCAGGCGGATCTCTTGGGTTCCAGGCAAGCCAGGCTACATAGTGAGACCCTGTGTCTCTAAAACAAACAATTCTCCCCTCCCCAGCCCCCCAAGAAAGGAGACTGGAATATGGCTTTTCTTTCAAGAGATGTAGACTATTTAGGAACTCAGTAGACATCCCTGTGCTACCCTTCTCATGGTTCTTGGGTACTTGTTTTCATCATTGTTTTTGAGACAGTGCCTCAAATTCCCGATCTGTCTCTGTCCCCAGTTGATAGAGGTGTGCCATGATGGCTGCCTGTCACTGCCTACCTCACCCTTTCCTGTCCAGCTTCTTTTGCACAGAGGCTTTGTGCCTGCACTTGGACTGCCATGGCTGCCTGTTGTGTAGATGGGCTCGCCAGCTAGTGGCCTCCCGGGGTAGCTCTGAAATTTGAGGGGACAGTAAGAAGTGAACATCTAGTGCGCCAGACCTTTGAACTCTGAGCAGTGTGAGAATGGGACTGAACATATATTGACTCTTTCCCCCGTGAGTCCTCCAGAATTAAACTACCAGGCGCTCCGGTGTTAAGTGCTGGCCTACATGGAATGTGCCTGGATGGAGTGACCTCTAGGTTTGCTCCCTCTGCTGGGTTTCGTTTCCTTCTTTACCCCAATTTCACATGGGCCACAGAAGCTTTTGTGTCAGGCTCTGCTTCCTGGACCACCTGGACCAGAACATAGATGTTTTGGGAGGGGTACTTCTGGCCCAGAGAGGTGAAGAGACTCTTGGAGTGACTGGGCTTTTGACACAGGTCCTGGACTAACTCAAGATTTATGTTCTTTCTGCCTTCTGACTGCTCCAAAGTGATAACAGGAGAGTCACTCCCTTTGGGTTGTCTGGGCAATCCACCTTTGCTTAGGGAATTGTAGAAGAAAGCGCAGTGCATCTTCAGTTGTAAAAGAGGCGTATAGACAGTGGGATGGGGGAATGCTGTCGTCCTGAGGCAGTCCTGACTGGCTGGAGTAGCGGTCACTTGCTGTGATGGCTATCTTTAGGTACAGACTCTGGGTCTTGTAGTGGTCTAAGTAGGGCTGGTGTGCTGCGTTTCCCTTGGCTGCCTTTGGTTTTTTGAGGGTTCCCAGTGATGCTCTGTTGAAATTGGACTTCTCTCGGGGCATAGACACCTGAAACATGCTTGGGACCCTGAAGAGTTTCTTGAATGGCTTTGATCAGACTCTAGTTATTAACTCAGTGACATCATTGCTCACTTTAATTTTATATTTGCATTTCTGAATCTTTGCTTAGAGGGCTAAAGAGTCTTTAGAATCTTGCCATTGCTACCTGGACTTTTTTCTGATGTTGGGATATTTATTGGTTTTGAGGAGAATTTGCCTTTAAAGTGGTTCTAACCAGACCATGCCTTTAATCCCAGCTTTAGGGATCTCTGTGAGTTCAAGGCCAGCCTGGTCTACAAAGTGAGTTCCAGGACAGCCATGGTGGTTACATAGAGAAACCCTGTCTTGAAAAACTAAAAAACATTAAAGTGGTTCTAGATATAAATTCAGCTTCCTTTTTATAAAATTTCTTTTTGTTTGGTTTTTTTTTTTTTTTTTTTTTTGAGCTGAGGATTGAACCCAGGGCCTTGTGCTTGCTAGGCAAGCACTCTACCACTGAGCTAAATCCCCAACCCATAAAATTTCTTTTATATGTAGATATTTCTTAACTGACTTGACTGGTTACATCTAGTTTTATGAATGAACTTCTCCAAATATATTTGAATTTTCTGCCTTCCAGGTTCTAATGGTACGATTTGCTTCATTGTTTGATGCAAAGGAGCGGACTGTCACATTTCTAAGTGGGAAGAAGTACAGTGTGGATGACCTGCATTCAATGGGAGCAGGAGATCTGCTCAGTTCTATGTTTGAGTTCAGCGAGAAGCTGAATGCCCTCCAGCTCAGTGATGAGGAGATGAGCTTGTTCACAGCAGTTGTTCTGGTATCTGCAGGTAAGCAGGCTGGCTCAAAATCTGGTTATGCCTTAATTAGTGACTGATAATTTCATCCTTCTCTGCCTCAGATTCCACATCCTGTTAGAGAAAAGGGTCGTCTCATATGAACCTAGTATGGGGTTACTGTCTGTTTGAATGAGTGACCAGGGTGTCTGAGTCCTTACATGGTGTTTCCTCATGACTCATAGTGATGTTTCTAGTTTCCCTGGCACCTTGCATTTAGGTTGTAACAACTTTCTCTTGTATTTCATTCAGACAGTAGCCTTTAAGGTCCAGGTTGCTCCCTCCTCTCAATGGTCACATTTTACTCATTATATGGGGACCAGTAAGTTTAGCCTTCTTATTATTTAACTTCTGCACAGTGACTGTGCTTTAATCTACTGCTATCTCAGCTAGCAATTGTGACTCTGCAGTTACTGGCCCACTTCTCTGGTAGCAACCTAGCCTCTAAGGGAATTCTGTCCCTACAGACATTAGCTCTGCTGCTGTCACTGAAGGTAGCTTTAACTATATCTCGTACCATTCTGTTTATAAATAAGATTCAAGATTCAAAGCCTGGAGTGAAAAACCTGCTAGCTCAGAGAGGTTGAGTAGCACCTAGCTAACCTTCTCTCCTTGCTGGCACCTCTGAAAGAGAGCATCCTTCTGCTCCACCAAAGAAAAAAGCTATGCCACTCCAGATCCCTCCCTACTACTTCCGGTGCATCTCTCTATCTCTTCCAGATGCCCTCTGGTATTCTATGAGTACTTTCTGTCAACTAGTTGCTAACTTGCCTCCTGACCCAAGGTTAATTTTATTTAATTAACACAAATGCAAACTAGGGTTCACAGTGTGATTGAATATTCCCCAACACCCTCTCAAGAGGAAGGGACAATACAAGGTGTGATACTAGGGTAGGGAATCTGCTGTGCATGGAAGTGAGAATGTAGTCCATATATGATAAGGGTATATTTCTGCACTACATTATTTTATCTTGCCAATTAGAAGCAGTTGAAGTTAGCATCAAATTTAAATACAGAAAAACTCTGGGTAGGAACGGTGGCTCAGCAGTTAAGAGCAATGGCTGCTCTTCCAGAGGACTAGGGTTTGCTTCCTAATACTCATGTAGTGGCTGACAACTATCTGTAACTCGAGTTCTAAGGGATCCAGTGGGTCTTCTGGACTCTTCAGCATCAGGCATGCACATGGTGTATAGACATACGTGCAAGTAAACCACCCATATACATTAGAACAAAAGAAAAATCAGAACCCCTAAACTTTATATAAACAAAATTCCAATTACTAAAGAACTCTTGATTTACCAAGTGTGAGATATATGCAGAATAAGCAGCTATAAAACTTCCCATTGAGAATTTTTCCTTTTTTTAAATTTGAGATAGGGTTTCTCTGTAGCTCTGGATGTCCTAGAACTTGCTTAGTAAACCAGGCTAGCCTTGAACTCAGAGATCCATCTGCCTCTGCCTTTCAAATTTGGAAGTGTGTGCCACCATGCCTGGCTGAGAATTTTTACATTTTTAAGCTTGTGTTTGTTACAGTGTGTAAAACCCTATTTTGAATTTGGTAGTGATCAGTAAGTAGGAATATTTATTGCTATTATGTCCGTCCCTTCATATCTCTTTCTTCCTCCCCATTAGATCGGTCTGGAATTGAAAATGTCAACTCAGTGGAAGCTTTGCAAGAAACGCTCATCCGTGCACTAAGGACCTTAATAATGAAAAACCATCCAAATGAGGCCTCCATTTTTACAAAATTACTTCTAAAGTTGCCAGATCTTCGATCTTTAAACAATATGCACTCTGAGGAGCTCTTGGCCTTTAAAGTTCACCCGTAAGGCCTTGAAACATGAACTGATGCTAACTGTACATTTTATGCTAAGATTCTTATTTATATGTGTATACTATATGTGGAATTAGAAAGACCTTAGACAGCGCCAGGTTCTGGGCTGTCTCTGTAGTCAGTTATCAGTAGCTCTGGATGAGAACTCATTGCCATGTTAGACATTGGCCCTCCCTCCCCTGTAGACCAATCAGCTGTGTTGTACTTAGACTGGAGAAATTACACTGAGTTATAATCACACTGAATGTTAGACTTTTTCATCTGCCAAAGCTAAAATACCATTTGATCTCCCTGTGGTATAAATCTATACATTGCGGATACTGGAGGACGTAGACATTAACCCTTTGTGCTGAGAATCTTGCTGTACCATAGGACTGAAATGTGGTAAGGGAGACTGAGAGCCAAGAGGTCTTTACGTGTTTGGATTTTGCTCTACAACTGTCAAAGTGCATGGTCCTGGTAGTCCCTGGGTTTTGGAAAATGATAATTGATCTCCATGAAGCATATTTACCTCTTGGGAGATAGGCACTATGTAAATAAGGTGAAGTTTTTATTATAATTGCTCATAATAATATTCTTGTCTTATTTCTAAGCATTTTTTGGAAACTGTTTGACAGTCCACACCAATCTGTTCAGGGTTCCTGCTCCAAGTGGGGGACCCTGTTGATCAACACATATTCCAGGTTTATGGACACCTCAGATAGTATGTGTACATAGTATGTATGTGAATATAATTATATATAAAATCTTACTTCACAATATTTTAAACTGTGAAGAACTTTATCGTACAATAAACTTAAACAAGAGGTGTCAAGGACCCAAATTAGGTGCATTTTACCTGCTGCTGCTGATGTATAACCATTGCTTTACAACCTTTAGGTGGTAGAATACTGAAATTATGCTCTATTTTTGTTTAAGGAACATTTAATGTAAAAGTGTGATGGGCAGTCAAATCCAGATTTCAGAAAAGAAAACCCATGTATTTTAGAGTGCATCTTTGGTGTAAAATCTGCAGTTAAAGACACTAGGTGTTTCAGAGCATTTCAGCTTTCTTCCTTGTGCTGATAGAGGTGGTATTGCTGGCCTCTTACCTGCTGCAGGTGGATGGAAGATTTGGATTCTGTGTGGAGGATGAAGTTTTGTTTAAGGAAACTTCGTTACCCTGTCGGCATGTGTGTGCCAAGTCCACTTTTCTTTCTTTCCCTAAATAACACTAACAGTGATTTTGTCAAATTAGATATAATATAAATTGAAAAACCTTTTAGTGGGTGACCTGCCTACAGGCTTAAAGATCGTGGTAGGAGAGATAGCCAAAGTTGAAGATTCCTGAACATTTCCCCCCTGGAAAATAGCAATTAATTATACTCTTTGGGTAAAATACTCTCTGTGTAATGTTTGGATTATGTGAAATTGTAAAGATGTTAAGAATATGCTTGACTATTTTAAACCTGTTACTTTTGTGACATGTAAGCAGAATGCCTTATTTTGTAGTCTAACTTGTTGCTACAGGATCTGAATTTCTGTGGCACAGTTAAGAGAGCTTGAAAAAGATAAACCCTTGTTGTCAAAGAGGAAAGCTGATGGTGTGTCTGTCATACAGTAGGGACCATAACTGCTGTTTACCTTCAGTGGGTATGGCTTTCATGGGATATACAACTATGTTTTGTGAATCCTTTACATAATAGCATTATCCTTTTATATTTTTTTTCTAGAATAAACAAATGCATAGTTTTCTTCTATGGGGAAATAGAGAGCTTTTTGAAATAATACTGAAAACCTCAAAGATTATGTTGATTCTTCATTTTTGCCTTTGACATAGTGTCTTTATAACATGTATCTTTAAAGTAGTTAAGTCTTTGGGAATATGTAACTATAACTGTTAGTATTGCTTGTAATGCTTTAGTTAGGGTTAGTATATACATGTACACACCTAAATATAAGCATGTAGATTTGCATTTTGTCTCATAAAATTTTATTTCAATAAATTCTTCCTATAGTAATGGGAAACAAAATCCACAGTTCATATGCCACATGTAGTATTTCTGTATTTGAAAATTGCCCAAATACGAGCATTCTAATTCTAAATTAAACCAGCAGCCTAATACAAGCACACTCTTTGATTGAGTCATGGTTAAATAATTAATAAATGACATCAGCCAGATAGGGAACTTATGAGTCAGTGGGAAGGGGGCACTGTTGATAATAATGTACTGTATGAATTAAGTGATGCTTTAACTCTGATTTTATGGTTCAAGGTTAAAATATGGGCATTATGTCACCAGACTTATGGGCATTATGTTAGCAGGATGAACCATTTTTTTTTTTCCTGTGCTTTTAGTGTGTCCTTACATGATCTGAGAGAGGATTCCAGCTTTCAGAGAGCAATAGCTGAGGGAATAGAGAGACATTTTGGGATGAAGTTTGTTATTATGGTGATGGTTTAATTGCAGATTAAAAATATTTCAGTAGATTAGTGTTATTTTTCATCTACATTCTAAAAAATCACCATTGTGATTGGGTCAGAATTGATGTGTGTGATGTAAACATTGCAAAGCAAAGCTGTGAGAGGAGTTTAGATGTGTTCCTGTGCATGAGAGCAAACACCTGTCTCAATTGTTTTTTCTCTTTTTGCAATATAAAGTTTGCTGAATGTATAAGAAGAGTTTATTGCTTTGCTCTCTCTGTTCTCCCAGCAGACCCAACCCCTCAGGCTCACTTGTAATGCTGCAACAGAACACCAGCTACAGCCTCCCTTCCCCCATCCACACTTCCTGTAGATTTTATAGAACATCCCCTCCTAGCCTTCCTTCCCTCAATTGTGTCCCAGCCCCCAGCTTGGGCTGTAGGCTGCTTGCAGACTTTCTCTGCTCTTTCTGTTCTTCCAGCAGACCCAATCCCTCAGGCTCATCCAGCCACAGCCTCTCTTCCTCCCTTTTCCATGCCTCCTATGGATCCCACAGAACATCCCATCCTGAACTCCCAGAATTCAAAACGTACACCTATAATCACCCTAAACCCAGATGCTTAGAAGCTAGCATAAAAATATAACAGCAGCAAGGACAATGTCTCCACCAGAACCTAGCTATCCTGCCACAGCAGGCCCTGCATATTCTAACATAGCTGAAGCACAAGAAAAATACCATAAAACCACCTATATGAAGGTGGTAGAGGTCTTTAAAGAGAAAATAAATCCCATAAATCCAGGGAAACACAAACAATTGGATGAAATGAGTAAATCTTTTAAAGCCAAGAAAAACAAGTAGTTGAAAGAAACAAAACTGTTCAAGACCTGGAAGTGGAAATATAAGCAATAAAGAAAACAAACTGAAGGAATTCGGGAAATGAAAAATTTAGGAATTTGAACAGGAACTATAGAGGCAAGCTTAACCAACTGAATACAAGAGATAGAAGAGAGAATCTCAGACATTGAAAAATATAGAAGAAAATGTATACTTTAAAGAAAATGGTAAATTTTAAACTTTCCAGATACAAAACATCCAGGAAACACCAAGAAAAGACCAAACCTAAAAATATTAGAAATAGAGGAAAGTAAAGAACCCCTGCTTAAAAGCCCAGAAAATATTTTCAACAAAATCATTTAAGAAATTTTAAATCTATCTAAAAAAGGAGATGCCCATAAAGATACAAGAAGCATACAGAACACTGAGTAGATTGGACCAGAAAAGAAAGTCTGGGTACATAACCAGTACATTAAATGTACAGAACAAAGCAAGAAATAAAAAAGCTGCAAGGGAAAAAGACCAAGTACATAAAGGCAGACCTATTAGAATTAACTTGATTTCTGAATGGAGACTATAAAAGCCAGAAGGGCCTAGACAAGATGTCCTGTAGACTCTAAGAGACCACAGATGCCAGACCAGACTACTGTACCCTGCAAAGTTTTAAATCACCATAGATGGATAAAAGAAGATATTCCATGTTAAAGTCAAATTTAAACAGAATCAACAAATACAGGTGGTGGTAGAAGGAAAACGCCAACCAAAAGAGGTTAGCTACACCCATGAAAACACAGGAAATAATATAACCCTAGCAAAACCAAGAGAAGGGAAGTGCATACACACAGACACCCACCATCCACTCACCACCACCACCACCACCACCACCACCACCACCACCACCACCACCACCTATCATTGGTCATTGGTATCTCAATGGTCTCAATTCCCCAATTAACAGGACTCATACTAACAGAATGGATGTGAAAATGATCCATCCTGTTACATCCAAGAAACACACCTCAACACCAAGGATAGATATTACCTCAGGGTAAAGGGTTGGAAAAAGATAAGCCAAGCAAGTGGAACTAAGAAGTAAGGTGGTTTATCCATTTAATATCTAAAATAGACTTCAAAACTAGTAAGAGATGAGGGAGGACATTACATACTCATTAAAGGAAAAATCCACCAGGATGACATTTCAGTTCTTAACATCTGTACCCCAAACACAAGAGCACCCACTTTCATAAAAGAAACACTACTACAGCTTAAATCACATTCTCCCTTACACACCGGTAGTGGGAGACTTCAATACCCTACTCTCACCAACTGATAGGTCTTCCAGACAACAATGGAAATACTGGAGCTGACAGACTAACCCAAATGTACCTAACAGACATTTGATTCAAACACAGAAGATACCTTCTTAGCACTTCATGGAACTTTGTCCAAAATTGACCAGATACTTGGTTACAAAGCAGGTCTCAACAGACACAAGAAATTTGAGGTAATTCTCTGCATCCTGTCAGACCACCACAGATTAAGGATGGATGTCAACAACAAACAACAGAAGCTTACAAACTTATGGAAACTGAACAACTTACTGAATGAAAAAAGGGTCAAGACAGAAATAAAGAAATTAAAAACTTTCTAGAATTAAATGAACACACAGCATACCAAAACTTAGGGGACACAATGAAATTGGTGCTAAGAGGAAAGTTCGTAGCACTAAGTGCTTACATAAAAAAATTGGAGAGATCTCATGCTAGTAATGTAACAGCACACTTGAATGCTCTAGAACAAAAAGAAGTAAACACTTAAGAGGAGTAGATGGCAAGAAATAAACTCAGGGCTGAAATCAATAAAATAGAAATGAAGAACAATATAGAGAATAAATGAAACAAAGGTGATTCTTCGAGAAAACAACACAATAAATCCCATTCAAACTAAAAATATCCAAATTAATAAAATCAGAAATGAAAAGGAGACATAACAACAGACACTGAGGAAATCCAGAGAATCACAAGGCCATGCTTTAAAAAACTATACTTCACCAAATTAGAAAATCTAAAAGAAATGGACAGTTTTCTCCATAGGTACTACTTACCAAAGTTAAATTAAGATCAAATAAACAATAGATAAATAGACTTATAACCCCTAGTGAAGCAGAAGCAGTCTTTAAAAGTCTCCCAACCAAAAAAAAAAAAAAAAAACAACAACAAAAACCAAAAACCCCAAAACCCAAAAACAAACAAAAAAAGAACAACCCCCCTCAAAAAAAAAAAAAAAAAAAACAAACAAAAAACCCAGATCCAGATAGCTTTAGTGCAGAAGTAATTTCCCTCATGATTATAGATGCAAGAATACGCAATAAAATACTTGGAAATTGAATTCAAGAACATGTAAAAAAAGATCCACCCCAATCATGTAGGCTTCACCCCAGAGATGCAGGGGTGGTTCAACATGAAAATCAGTAAATGTAAGCCACACAATCATTAGATGCAGAAAAGGCCTTAGACAAAACCCAACATTCTTTCATGATAAAAGTCCTGGAGAGATTAAGAATACAAGGGGCATACCTAAAAATAATAAAGGCAATTTACAGCATGCCTATAGCCAATATAAAATTAAATGGAGAGAAACTCAAGGTAATTCTACTGAAATCAGGAGCAAGACATGGTTGTCCACTCTTCACATCTATTCAATGTAGTACTTGAAGGTTTTTTTTTTTTTTTTTTTTTTTCTTTCTTTCGAGACAGAGTTTCTCTGTAGCTTTGGAGCCTGTCCTGGACTAGCTCTATAGACCAGGCTGGTATCGAAATCACAGAGATCCACCTGCCTCTGCCTCCCAAGTGCTGGGATTACAGGTGTGCGCCACCACCGCCTGGCCTAGTACTTGAAGTTTTAACTAGAGCAATAAGACTGAAGGAGATCAAGGGGATACAACTGGAAAGGAAGAAGTCAAAGTATCACTATTTGCAAATGATATGATAGTATATATAAGTGACCCTAAAAATTCCACCAAGGTACTCCTACACCTGATAAATACCTTCAGTGATGTGGCTGGATACAAGATTAACTAAAAAAAGTATACAAAGACAAATGGACTGAGAAAGGGATTAGGGAAATGAACATTTTTCACTAATAATATATCCACAAATAACATAAAATATCTTGGAGCAACTCTAACCAAGCAAGTGAAAGACATGTATGACAGAAACTTCAAATCTTTGAAGAGAGAAATTGATGAAGATATCAGAAGATGGAAAGACCTCTCATACTAATGGATTGGTAGAATTAATATAGTAAAAATGGCCTTTCTATCAAAAGCAATCTACAGATGTAATGCAGTCCCCATCCAAATTCCATCAGACTCCTTTACAGACCTTGAAAGGATAATTCTCAACTTCATATGGAAAAACAAAAACCCTAGTGTAGCTAAAACAATCCTGAGCAGTAAAAGAACTGCTATAGGTATCACCATCCCTGATATCAAGTTGTACTACAGAGCTATAAAAACTGCATGGTATTGGCATAAAAACAGATATGTTGAAAAAGGGAATAAAATTGAAGACCCAGACATAGATCCACACACCTATGGATACCTGACTTTTGATAAGGCAAAAATACACAATGTATAAAAGAAAGCATCTTTAACAAAAAATTGGTCAAACTGGATGTCAGCCTGTAGAATACAAATAGATCCATACTTACCATCCTGCACAAAACTCAAGTCCAAGTAGATCAAAGACCTCAACATAAACCCCAATACACTGAACCTGATAGAAGAGAAGGTGGGGAACAGCACTGAACAAATTGGCACAGGAGACAGGATAGGTGGGGCTGGCAGGCAGAAATAATAAATAGCAGAAATCTGGGAGAAAAGGAGAAAGCAAGAGAACAAGGAGAGGAGGATGCTAGGGGCCAGCCACCCAACTACACAGCCAGCCACAGAATGAGAGTGAAAGTAAGATACACAGAAGTAAGACAAGAAAAAAGCCCAGAGGCAAAAGGCAGATGGGATAATTTAAAGTTAAGAAAAGCTGTCAAGAAACAAGCCAAGCTAAGGGTGGGCATTCATAAGTAAAAATAAGCCTCCATGTGTGATTTATTTGGGAGCTGGGTGGCAGACCCCCCCCCCCCAAAGAGCAAAAACAACAGGTGGATTTGGGGTGGGAGATGGGGATGGGAGTGGGAGGGATCAGGTAGGGTGGGAGATGGGATGGGAGGTGAGAGTGCAGGGAGAGAGCTGGAATTGGGGGATATTTGGAGGGTGCTGTGGAAACCTACTGCAGTGGAAACTTTCTGGAATCTGTGTGGGTGGTCCTAGTGAGGACTCCTAGTAATGGAGGATATGGAGTTTGAACTGGCTATCTCTTATAGCTAGGCAAGGCTCCCAGTGGTGGGACTGGGTTACATTTGGTTCAATTGTTGGCCAAGGAGGTCCTGTGGAGATACCCAAACAACCCAGGCTGATGGTGGGACAGAGGGTCGTTCTCTGAAAACTGACAGTGGAGCCCATTGTTGAGGACAACATCCACCCAGCTCATTGGACATAGACAGGTGGATCTGGTGCCTGCATGGAGCCTTCACCCCTACGTTCTAGTCTCTGGTGTGGAAGGGGCTCTGCAGGCTACAGAAAGGTTCTAGTCTCTGGTGTAGAAGGGACTCTTCAGGCTACAGAAAGGTTCTAGTCTCTGGTGTGGAAGGGACTCTGCAGGCTACAGAAAGGTTCTAGTCTCTGGTGTGGAAGGGGCTCTGCAGGCTACAGAAAGGTTCTAGTCTCTGGTGTAGAAGGGACTCTTCAGGCTACAGAAAGAGAAACCTGGACACCAACGCAGCCACAAAACCTCTACCTACAATCTGTCCTGCATGCAAGATGTGCTGGGGCAGTGGTGGCACAGAACTTGTGGGAGTGGCCAACCAATGTCTGATTTAACTGGAGGTCCACTCTACGAGAGGAAGCCCATGCCCAGCACTGCTTGGATGACCAGGAACTAGAGATTGGATAACCCTGAGACCTAGGGTAGAACCAAAAAACTGGTCTGAAAAAATCAATGAAATGATTCTTAATGATGCTCTGCTATACTCATAGATGGATGCCTTGTCCAGTCATCATCAGAGAGGCTTACTCTGGCAGCAGATGGGAGCAGGTACAGAGACCCACAGCCAGACATTATGAGGCAAGAGAGTCTAAATTGGAGGTCTGCATTGGGTTCCTCCCTTTGGGAGTTCAGGGAACCCCAAGGAAGAGGGGGAGGAAAGATTGTAGGAGTCCCAGTGGATGGAGGACAGCAGGAGAGCACGGCTCCCTGGATCCACTAAGCAGGGCACTTCTGAGTTGTGGGGTCTTTTGTTCTCACTCTGACACACTCCTGAGACTGAGTCACAGGGTGGAGTTAGCTACTAGCTGACCAGAATCAGCCATAGAAGTTTTGGAGGACCCAGGACACACAGAGAGACACAGGAAGTAGTAGGAAGAGGCTTAGAATGATTCACAGCTGTTTTGGATGGAAGAGAGAGAGAGAGAGAGAGAGAGAGAGAGAGAGAGAGAGAGAGAGAGAGAGAGAGAACTGGTGGCTTCTCTGCCCCTTCTCTAATCAACCAGGTTTTTACCCCAATATCTGACTCCTGAGTTTTACTTAATAATAGAACAATATGAGTAATTGCTTCACTATGGGCTCACAGACTGAAGCAGTAAACACAGGGCCTGCTGGATCTGCACCAGCTCCTCTGTGTATATGAGCCAAACTCCTCAAGGGAGGCTGGGGTGGACGGGGCCAGCAGCCTGGGTCTTCAGTGGTTCTGACCAGTACAAAGGTTGCTCTGATAGAACACACTCCTTAGTGTGTTGAGACTTCTGTAATAAGACCTTAGACTAGGGGGTTTACAACAACCAGTTAATGTTCTTGTAGCTGGAAGGCTGGCTGTTGGAGCCAAGGTGTGTTCAGTGTTGAATGGAGTCCTATTCCAGGTCTCTCTCCATGGCTTGTAGACTGGCATCTTCTTCCCCTGTCTTCATGCCCCTTTCCTGTTTTTACAAATTCCTGCTTGTCAACTCCCCATCACAGTCCACTTAATTCGTACCACCTGTGGGCTGTAAGCCATTGGCTATCCAGCTGTAGGCTGTGGTTTGAAGTCAACTGCTCCTCCCATGAGGGCATTTGTATTTGTATTACATACAAATGTGAAGTGGGCCACAGCAGTCCATGCCTACATTCTCAGCAAGAGGATCACATGTTCAAGGCCAGCATGGGTTACACAGTGACACCCTGCTCCGCCAAAGGTACCTCAAGTTCTAAAACAAGTGGATCAGAAGGTGGACTATGCCAAAGCCAAAATGGACAAACCTTCTGGGAAGCATACAGGAGCCCATCACTGTGGTGGAAACTGATGGAGGGAATGGACCTCACGATGGTTGAATCAGTCACTCTCCCTTGGGAAGGGCCCAAAGCAGTGGGGTCTTGAAAGCCAGACCTTTTCACCAGGTGTGCCAATGTTCACTATGAAAACATTTTCAGGAGACTTGACTATTAGAAACACATCTCTACAAGCCCTCTGAAACGAGAGCGCAGGGAATTAAGAAGGCAGGCGGCATCACAGTGCAAGTCATCGTAGGGTATAGTTAAGTGCACTTCCTGGTCAGATGTTCATGTTTTCTCAGTCACAATTATCCAGTTATTCTCAATCCACAAGGCTGGAAGTCCTTCAGAGAGGAGCCCTCCAAGCTCTGCCTCACATCACTGAATGCCTGCTTTGGTTGTGAAGGCAGCAAACAAAACATTCACATTTTCATCACACACATTCAAATGCTTTTTAAATTGAGAACATTCTATATCAAAAAAAAATAGAATAAAAACTTCCAAACTATATGTTACAAACATACTTTAGCAAAAGATGTAAAATGTGGCCAAGGGCTGGTTAATTACAAGTTGAGTATGATGTGTGGTGTAGTTAAATATGCTTTTACTATGAGACTGAAAATGCTGAGTGTGTAAATGATACAGTGTTGTCCCCATGAGGCTCACAAGGAAGGGGCACCCAGCTGGCTGGGTAGAAAGTGCTCTAGGTGAGCAATGTGGCCAGGGGTCACAGCAGACTCATCACTAGCATGTGCACCTATGGCCCGAGGGAGAGGACAATTGTGGAGTGAGCCTTTCTTTAGAGGTACCCTCAAGATGTCTCTGTGCATGTGTTCCCCTGAGCTCACAGAAGTAACTCCAGTGGCATTGCATAGTTGTACTTACAAACAAGAGCTTTGTGCACATCAAAAATGACAAAATTAAACATATGAACATGCTCATGTTTCAAAATTAAATCATGTCAGTATAAACATAGGATAAAATTACCACAGTACAAAAGGTGGACACTCTTAAGCTGATCTTCAAAAGAATCACATTTATCTGGTGGGGAGGTGGTGTTGCATGCTATTAGCTCCTGCACTTGAGAGGCAGAGGCAGGAAGATCTCGGAGTTCGAGGTCAGCCTGGTCTACAGAGTGAGTTCCAGGTTCCAGGATAGCCATGGCTATACAGAGAAACCTGTCTAGAAACAAAACAAAACAAAACAAAACAAAACAAAACAAAACAACAACAACAAAGTAACATTTATCTCCAAGGTGAGAGGAAACTAGTATTCATGCAGCCATTTGTTTATTTTTTTTTTCTCAGTTAAAAGAGAGATCCCCAACTCCACATGCCTGCCATTGTCACTGACCAGGCATTTATGGACACACCATTTTTGTAACATTTCCCAAATTATTTCCAAATTCAGGCAACTTAATGGCAATTTAACTGACCTTCAAAGTCAGCTTTATAAGGGTGGCAGACTCTTCTACCACCCAAATTCCTTATTTGCATACATAGATTTCCAAGACAACACAATAAAACTTAGCAAAGCTCTCTCGGTTGTGAGTAGGGAGAGTCCTTTCCTGTCAACTTGACTTCATTTCTAAAATTTCCAATAACATCTTTTCTGGAGACTTTTTTCCTTCACCTGCTTTGGATCTGGTTATATTGTCCTTGTCTGGGTCCATTCACCGTGGAAGAGCTACATGTGAGAACGAGGAGGGGATATTTTCTTCCACCCACTTCAAATCTTCATCAGAATGGTCAGGAGTAAGTTTAGCTGTTCCATTTGAAACTGCTTTTGAGGTTCTTTTTTTTTTTTTTTTTTTTTGAGCTGAGGATTGAACCCAGAGCCTTGTGCTTGCCAGGCAAGCGCTCTACCACTGAGTTAAATCCCCAACCCAAGGTTTTTAATTTTATCCCTTTGGTTAACTTTTCAGACGTTACCCGGAAGTCCTCAACTTCATCATGACAGTTGTCTAATGATGGCGTGAAGGCATACCTCTGATCTCGTGCTGATGGTCTCTGTACAAACCTTACTACAGTGAAGAGAAGAGGAAGTTCCAGAATGCACTGACCCAGAGCTCTGCCAACCTGACTCAAATTTGGATTCTGTCCTCAGTGCCCACACCACAAGCAGTGGAGACCAGACGTTTGTAAGATGTCTAAACAATGGCATTTACAGGGTTCCTTTTTAGCTCTAGAGTCTTCATGGTTTGTGACAAACTTTAAAAAATTCACCAGTACAGGCTCGAGTCAAGGAGAGGGAGGCAGGCTGGGAAGAAGAACAAGATCAGAATCATTTGCCCCACAGCTCTCCTCATACCCTCAGTGGATAGGCAGATGAAGCCACCCCAGTACAGACACCTGCGCATGACTAAACAGAAACCTAAATGAGGAATCCATAACTCCAGGTCACAGTGATCACAAGCAGAGAGCTGATGTCCTCTTAATCCACAAGGTATCAGGGAACCTTGTGTTGACGGTCCAGTACTGTTGATGTTTTGTTATTCACTATAAAAACCTGCTTTTCAAGCATCCCCAGGGAAAGAAGCAGCTGGAATCCAGAACTGGATTCTTAATGGATCTTTCTGGTAACATGCAGACCAGACCAGCCAGAGAACACCACACAATATACAAACATTATATATTACTATGTAAGAACCATCAAAGGCCAGCCTGATGCAGAGATATATCCATGAGGCACCATCACAGAAAGGAAAACATTGAAATTCCAGTTGGTATATGAAGATGTGACGTCAAAAGATATGGCATCAAGACTGCCACACCAGGGTTGGAGGGATGGATGAATGGATAAGAGCACTTGCTGTTTTTGCAGAGAACAGAATCTAATATCCACAGGGCACCTCAGGACCCCCTGTACTCTAGTGGGAATGTACAGGCACTGAACACACACAGCATACATGTACACATACAGGCATAACACTTAAAAGCAATTCTTAAAAAGTTCAAACAAAAAGGAGTCTCACCCCAGCGCTTGCCATGCAAGCAAGAGGACTGGGGTTCAAGTTCCCAGAACCCACATAAATGCCAGGTAATTTGAGACTCAGAAGGCAAAGACGGGACTTCTCCAGAAAAGCTTGCTAGCAAGACACCTGGTGAGCTCTGGGTTCTCTGCAGAGACCCTGCCTCAGATAATAAGTAGGAGAGAGATTGAAGGAGAGTCCTGATAGCAACCTTGGCCTTTGCATGGAGAATTTATACGCATATTCGCCCCCACTCATGCTAACCCTAGCAACAAGGAGGAAAGGCTTGAGTTCCCGGCCACCTCGAGTATGTGACATTTCTCAAAACAAGGACGAACAGCACAACACACTTGCTACATACACTCTGAAGATTGAGGCAGGAGATCAGCTCAAGGCCTGGGTTACATCAGGAGGCCCAGGATCAAGGAGTCCACCTATGGGCCGCTAAGGCAGACAGCGTTACCTGCTATTTCTCAGTTTACCAGCAGGCGGCGCTCCAGCACCAGAGATTTCATCGCAAGTTACAATTCGGAGACTTGAGGCCGGTTTTAGTTAATGTTTGTTTTTCAGGCTCAAAAGGGAAGCTGTTAGAAAAAATAAACAGTTTATCAGGCATTGCGACAACGACGTTTGAGGGGAAAGACAAGCTGCCGCTTCAAGGACAGGAAAAAAATGTCCCTGCACTAGTAAGTGCTGAGCCGCCTGTAAACATGATTAAAAAAAAAACACCCAAACAAAATCCACCAAAACTCGAGAGGAGGAAAAAAAACTAGACGTTGGAAATCAGAGGGAAGATGAAGGAAACGGAGGACCACAGAGACTGCCCGCAGGCCTGGGTGGAGCCCCGAGCAGAGAGAGAGAGAGAGACGCAGGCAATGCATCGGAAAGAGGAGGTTGACCTTGCTGGGCGTGCAGGTTGCCTGGCTTGTCCCCTGTGTGGCTGCACAAGCCACTAGGTCTGACTCCGGGCTGGCTGAACTTGAGATCCTGGAAACTCAGTCCTTCCAGGCCTGCATCGCCTCAGTGCCTGCGGGGATGAAAATAGCCCCGGTATTGCCTGCAAGCCAAGTTAGCAGACTGAGACTGATGAATTGGGATTTTAGTTAAAGGGGTTGGGTTTGAAATAGCAAAATTATTTAGAGCAGAAATGGCTGGATTTGGGGAGTGCTATTTGTGTTGGCCTGTTGAAGGTTATGGTGATGTCCCCAAAGGCAGGCTTCACTTGGCTGCTAAAATAGCCTTTCTTCAGAACTTATCTATTAAAACATGATTAATTTTATTTTTAAATACAAGTGCATATGTGTGTCAATGTACAGTTGAGTGCAGGTGCTCTGGGAGGCCAGAAGATGTCAGATCCCCTGGAGATGGAGTTGTAAGCTCTTGTGAGTCACCCAAAGTCAGTGCTAGGAATCCAACTTGGGACCTTGGAAAGAGCAATCGGCACTACTGACCTGCTTTTGGGTGTATATATAGGAACAAATCCAACCATTTCTGCTCTAAATAGAAGAATATGGGCAAGTTCTGGGGAGATAGCTGGAGAAATGGTGTTCTACTGGGTCTGACCATATTCTGGATTCTTGATTTCCCTCCCTCCCTCCCTCTCTCCCCCTCCCCTTCCTCTCTCTCCCTCTCCCTCCCTCTCTCCCTGTCCCCCTCTCTCTCTCTTCCCTCCCCCTCCCTCTCTTCCCTCCCCCTCTCTTCCCTCCCCCCCTCTCTCTTCCCTCCCCCTCCCTCTCTTCCCTCCCCCTCTCTTCCCTCCCTCTCCCTCTCTTCCCTCCCCCTCTCTCCCCCTCCCTCCCTCCCTCTCTCTCTGTGGTTCTGGGGAACCAGACTTGTGTCTTGTGCGCACTAGGCCCACTCTCTTCCATGGGGGTTGTTCATTCTATCCATCTTCTCACTTAAATCTTTCCTATGACCCCCAACTGTGCTGTCCTCTCTTGGTACCGCACAGGAGGTTCTAGCAGGGGAGTGCAGCTGTTGATATACCCTTGACAGAAGGCTAGTCCTCCTCTATTCAGGAAAGGAAGCACACAGCGTTAGGAGGGACACATGGAGCTGTGAGGGAGGGAGCCCCAACCAGATCATCCGAACCAACCCTGGCGATCAGTGGGGTGACAGATGTTGCAGCCGCTTTGCCCATACATCTGCCAAGTATCTTGAAGAGCTCTTGACAGCTACCCTCCCGTCTCTGGTCCTCATCGCACTGGGGTTAGAGGGCTGTGCATAACTATGCCTGGCTTCTGTACTTGGTGCCGGAGATTTGAACTCAGCTCCACAGCAAGAGCTCTTCCTCACGGTGCCATCTCCCTTGTCTCCAAATTAGCTTTTAAATTAAAAACTTTCAGACTCACAGCAGGAATTCTCATGTTATTCCCTCCCACACACATACACCTTTCTCCTTTCCTTCCTTCCTTTCTTCCTTCCTTCTGTCCTTCCATTCTTTTTTGTGGTGGTATTGTGTTCCCCTGAAATATTGTGCAGGCTAATAAACTTATTCGGAGTCAGAGAACAGGATGGCCACAATATTAAACATGAGGATAGGCAGTGGTAACACACGCCTTTAATCCCAGCACTTGGGAGGCAGAGCCAGGCAGATCTCTGTGAGTTCAAGGCCAAAAAGGAAACAGCCAGGCTTGGTGACTCACACCTTTAATCCCAGAAGGAGAGACTTTAATCCCAGGGAGTGATGGCAGAGAACAGAAAGATATATAAGGCGTGAAAACTAGGAACCAGAGCTGGTTAAGCTTTTAGCTGGTTAAGCATTCAGACTTCTGAGCAACAACAGTTCAGCTGAGATTCATTTGGATGAGGACTCAGAAGCTTGCAGTCTGAGCAAACAAGACCAGCTGAGGAACTGGCGAGGTGAGGTGGCTGTGGCTTGTTCTGCTTCTCTGAGCTTCCAGCATTCACCCCAATACCTGGCCTTGGGTTTGATTTTATTAACAAGACCTTCTAACAATTCATGCTACTCTTTCTTTCTTTCTTTCTTTCTTTCTTTCTTTCTTTCTTTCTTTCTTTCTCTCTCTCTCTCTCTCTCTCTCTCTCTCTCTCTCTCTCTCTCTTTTATAACTTCTCTTGTGCAGATATGCTAGTTAGATATTTTTGGAAGTGTGACAAAAGTTCAGTTCATTTGGGAAAAGGAACCTCAATTGAGAAAACACCTCCTAAGATTGTCTTTGAGGTAAGCCCAGGAGGACATTTTCTTAATTAATGATCGATGTGGGACGCTTGCAGCCCCTGTGGGTCCTGGGTTGTCTAAATAAGCAGGCTGAGTGCACCTAATGGTCTCTGAACCCATGGAGTAAGCAGTGTTCCTCTATGGTCTGTACTAATGGAGTAAGCAGTGTTCCTCTATGGTCTGTACTAATGGAGTAAGCAGTGTTCCTCTATGGTCTCTGAACCCATGGAGTAAGCAGTGTTCCTCTATGGTCTCTGTACAGACCTCCAGGTTCCTGCCTGAGCTCTTGCCCTGACTCCTTCAAGATGGACTGTGAACTGGAAGATAAATAGACCCTCCCCATAAAGTTGCTTTTGGTCGTGTTTCATTATAGCAGTGGAAAACAAACTAAGACTTTATCATCAACATTGCTGCTACCAACACCCCCTCTTTACCTTTGATTACAGGTCTGTGTCTGTGTGGGGAAGTACATGTGAGTGCAATGCCTGTGGAGGCCAGAAGAGGGTGCTGGATCTCCTGGAGCTGGAGTTACAGGTGGTTGTGATTACTATACACAATAACTGTGGTGAACTTATAGGCTATGGGTACACACATCTTTGATCTTATTAATGAATTTCTAATCATTTCCTAGAAAGCTCTACCTATTTCTACTCCTGCTGCAGTGTGGAGTTCTGGGTGGTCCAGTGTGCCAGGAGCACACTTCCTCAGTCTAACTCATTTATGGAAATACCACATTTTCATTTTTGTCTTTTGAGACAAGGTCTCCTAATGGGTGATGTTGCTCTGTGTGCTGTGAATGTGTTGCTCTGATTGGTTGATAAATACAATGCTGACTGGCCAGTAGCCAGGCAGGAAGTATAGGTAGGATAAGCAGACAAGGAGAATTCTGGGAAGAGGGAGGCTGAGTCAGGAGATGCCAGCTGACTGTCTAGGGAGCAGCATGTAACAGGCATACAGGTAAAGCCACAGAACAAAGTGGCGACATATAGATTAACAGAAATGGGTTAGTTTAAGTGTAAGAGCTAGTCAGTGGTAGGCCTGAGCTAATGGCCAAGCAGTTATAATTACTATAAGCCTCTGTGTGATTATTTTATAAAAGGCTGCGGGACTGTGGGTGAGAGATTTGTCCCAACTGTGGGCCAGGTAGGACACAGAAAAACTCAGCTACAGTCTTCTGTTTCCTAGGCTGATCTCAGACTTGCTCTGAAGTGAAGAAGGGTAGCATTGATACTCACCTCCTTGCCTCCACCCCTGAGCTGAACTGAGAAGCAGGAAGCACTGGCATTGAAGTTTTAATTATTAATTTTCCAGCCTCCATTGAGGCTGTGCATTTTAGTATGTGTATTAGCCATTTGTGTTTTCTCTCAGAGACATCTATGTGTGTTTGTTGCCTCTTTTTTTTTTTTTGTACTCTAAAAATATTTATTGAGCTGGGTGGTTATGGCACACTCATTTAATCCTAGTCCTTGAGAGGCAGAGACATGGGTAATCTCTGTGAGTTCAAGGCAAGCCTGGTCTACAGAGGGAGTTCCAGGACAGCCAGGGATACACAGAGAAACCCTGTCTCAAAAAAGCAAAGTGTGTGTGTATGTGTGTGTGTGTGTGTGTGTGTGTGTGTGTGTGTGTGTACGTGTATGTGTGTGTGTGTGTGTTCATTCTAGGGCTGGAGAGATGACTCAGCCGTTATGATTGAGTACTGAACTGGCAGAGGACCATTGTTCAGTTCTCTGCACCCACGTAGGACAGCTCACAACCTCTAGCAACTCCACCTCCAAGGAATCTGACACCCTTTTCTGGCATCCATGGTCACCTGGACTTGTACTCACCAACACACACACACCAACACACACACATAATTACAAACAAAATTTTTGCAAACACGGATAAAAATTGTTGTTGATTTTATTTTTCTCAGATAGATTCTCAAAGTGTAGCTCTGGCTGGCCTGGGATTCTCCTGCCTCTGCCCCCGAGAGCTGGGTCAAAGGTGTGTGGCCAACCTTCTTTTTGATTCTGAAGTATTCCTTATGTGTTTTGTACTTTGTAGGTTGTCAAGTGTCCAGCGCTCTGTGGTCTTCTCGTCACCCTTGTTTCCCTCACTGTTTTGGATGGTGGGTCCCTGATCTTTCTGCTCCACCACAAACCTGATAACAGTTCTCCCTAATTTCCAGGAATTCATTGAAAGTTCTGGTAAGGGTACTTCTTGTTTTTGCCAACATTGTTATAGATTTAATTATTTAAAAATATTTCTTCTGTCACTTCCAAGGCATTTGGGGGCGACAGACTGTAGCACATATGTTCACTTTGCCATTTTATCCAATTTAAAGCATTTTATTCATTTATTTAAATTACAAAATTATATCTATGTATACACATTGAATATATGCATACAACATGTTGTTTTGAAAAATGACTGAATTGTGAAATGGCCAAATAATGCTAATTATCTTATTCATTACCTTATAAAAATGTACTCTTCTAGCAATATTCAGAAAGGCAACCTATTTTATTAACTAGAGTTACTATGTTACAATTAATTGTTGTTTGAGACAGAGTCTGACTCTGTAGGCCTGGCTGGCCTCACATGTGTATGTGTGTAAAGCATTGACACAATTTTCTTTCATCTTCTCTGTAGAGTGCACCTGCTTTCGGGGCTCAATGAACCCCTGGGAGTGGAGTTGCTCTCGAGGTGAGCTGCTAGCCTTCTGAGTGAGCCTGGGAAGATCTGAGATGAGGAAGGTACCCAGTGTCGGTATGGGAGAAGAGGTTTCTGGTCACTGACCCCACCTAGCCCCTACCTCCTGTTTTTGACATCATGCTTCCTGTTTGTGAGTGACATTTGCTCTGGAGGTGAAGAACAGAAGACATGGCTGCTCACAGGCCCACTCTAGCCCAGGGGCTTGTGATCAGACAGGCCTGCCGACAAGCCACTTCCCTCTGGATGGTTTTCAGGGTGGAACCAAATTTCTTCTTTTGTTTTATTAGTTGGTATCCTGGCCAGTTTTATATCAACTTGATACAAGCTAAAAGTCATCTAAGTGGAGGGACCCTCAACTGAGAAAATGCCTCCCTAAAAGCTGGCTGCAGGCAGGCCTATAGTGCATCTTCTTGATTACTGATTGGTGTAGGAGGAGCCAGTCCATTGTGGCTGATGACACTACTGGGTTCTACAGGAAAGCAGGCTGAGCAAGCCAGTAAGCAGCATCCCTCCATGGCCTCTGCATCAGCTCCTGCCTCCAGGCTCCTGACATGTTTGAGTTCCTTCCCTGACTTCCTTCAGTGATGAACAGTGATGTGGGAGTGTAAGCAAAGTAAACCCTGTTGTAGTTTAGCAGTGTCTGAAAGGAAAGGCTACCTTTGTGGGTTAGAGCCAAGGGGCCCCAGTCATACCGCACAACAGACCTCACATGGGAGGTTTATTGGGGAAGGGGATAGAAGGGGCACAGAGGCAGCCTCTGGGGTCAAGAGCTGAGGAGAGAAGGGGTGAAAGACGGGAGGGGCTGGTCTTTCATGAGGGGACACAGAACACACACAGGGCTATGTAGCGAGTAGTGGCTGTAGCTGATGACATATTCTGTGAGGACGCTGAGGGCAGGCCAGTGCAACTGCCTGAGTACTGACAAGTACATATGCACAGGGGTGCTCTTAGTGGCTGCAGCTGAGGACCCTGGGGGCAGGCCAGTGTAATGCCTGAATGCTAGCAAGAACATGCACACAGGGAGTCGCTGTAGCTGAGGACATATCCTGCCAGGTCCCAAGGGCAGGCCTGCATAGAAGCCCGAATGCTGACAAACACTTTCGTCTCCTAATTGTTTTTGGTCATGGTTCATCATAGCAATAGTGACCCTAGCTAGGACAGTTGGCATACAAAATGGTGTTTCATAATATATAATCATTGTTCTTTATTTCTGTTTGCCCCTCATACTTTCCATGTGCATACTTGCTCTGACCAGTCTCTTGATCTCCATAGATGGTAATACACACACACACACACACACACACACACACACACACACACACACACAAACCTAATAAAAAGGGAAGAGTCATTAACTGGTTTGAGAGTAACCCTTAAGGAACCACTTGAATGCATGTGATTGTCAAAGCTGTCCATGACCTCTAACTTTGTAAAGGGAGGTGTTGGTTTTCAAGCCAGCCTAGGAAAGGGCCAGTTCAGACTGAATTGGACAGATTTCAGTGGAGTGGACAGGGGTCTATGAAAAGCTCTCTTTCTCTCTCTCTCTTCTCAATCTCTCTTTCTCTCTCTTCTAAAACAGGATTTCTCTGTATAGCCCTGGCTATCCTGGAACTCACTCTGTAGACCAGACTGGCCTTGAACTCACAGAAATCCATCTGCTTCTGCCTCCTGAGTGATGGGATTAAAGGTGTGTACCACCATGCCCAGCAAAACTCTTCCTTTTTATTTAATATCAAAAACTAAATTTATTTCATTACTGAAGCTGAAAAAGTCAAATAGGACTCATTCTTAAGGCAGAGGCCCCCTGCCCCAATCTTGGTGACACAAACTCTTGGTTTCCAGGTGGGATTTCTGATATTCAGAATATACTAGCTAGCTTTGTTTCTTGAGCCACAGTTTTTCCTTCCCCCCTTCTTTCTAGAGATAGTCTTCCTATTTTCCCAGGTGACCACTAATTCACCATCCTTCTATCTCTGTTTCCCAAGGATTGCAGTATAGCCTATGTCATTATGCCTTAGGCAGTTTTCATAATTCAGAACAATTATCAGGTAAGACTTACTGATTTTGGTTCTGGCCATTGACAAGTGAGTTCTCTTCTATGACCTGAGTCTTTCAAGTATCATCTATTAATGTTTTTGATTACAGTAATATTTATTTTATATGATTCTGATTATGCCTCTTAAATATTGTGATTATTTTAGGATAGTCTCATCTAGTATAGGGTGGCCTCAAAAATCACTATGCAGTCAAGGTTAACCTTGGTCTTCTGAATCTTTTGCCTGTACCTTCTGAGTTCTAGGACTATGAATCTGTGCCATTAGGCCAAGTTCCTCTTAGTTTTTATCTATTCTCTTTAGCTGAACCTGAGAACTAAATTAACATATCAGATCAATAAAAGAAAGCAAGAAAAAGAATGTATATGGGGAACTTCACAGAAAAGTGAAGTCCAAAGAAATGGCTGAAACAAGATGCAACTTCATTGCCTATTTCCTCTCTCTCTCTGCCCAGAAGTACTGCCTATACTTCCTGACTAGCTATTGGCCATTCAGCTCTTTATTAAACCAATCACAACAGTGTATCTTCACACAGTGTACAAATATCCCACAACATTTCTCCCTTTTTGTCTAAATAAAAAGGAGAAGTTTTAACATTAACATAGTACCACTATATACAATAAGAACAATTATCAGGTAAGACTTACATTTACAATGTTCAGTCTATCTGTATTTGGCAAATTCAGAGAAAATATTTTAATATCTATCCTATATTAGTGAGTCAAAAGTTTTGTACCTAATTTACTTTCTAACCTAACTTGTATTACCAACCCAAAACTATCTTTTTAGACCTTAAAACATGTCCTTAGATAGGTAACTTAAGCTTTTATGTCTCTCAACCTTATAAACTTTACATCTCATTTGAAAGTTTATTTTCTGAATTTGATAACAAAGAAAACAGTATAACTATCTGGTCTTTAATTCCCATCAGAGACTCAAGAAGATAAAATATTACCTGAGTAAACAGGAAGTGCAGAGCAAATAATTTCCAAAACTATAAAAATGAGAGAGACAGCTGGCTGCCTGAACAGTCACCCAAGGATCCTCTGCACCATTGGGGCATCAATCTTCAGCCTACAGGACTAGAGCATCTGACAGACTTTTCTGTGAAGTAGGACTTTTGAAGGACTGTCCAACCTTGTCTTGGAAAACTTTGACAGTTGCCTTCTTTTGTGTCCTGCTTGTCCAATTTGGACAGAATACTGTTAGCAGTTGAGGTAAGCACAGTTTCTTTTCCCAGTGACTAACTTTGGTATATTGAAAGCAAATTCCATATGGAGGTTCTTCAGTACCCATCATCCTTTTTTGAAGTAAATTGGTGCTGCTAGGAGCAGATGTGTCTCATTGTCATAAAGAGCCTTAGGTTATTAAAACATTTTAAATGCCTTATTCTGTAGGTCTCTAGAGTGTTTGAAGACCATTTTTCTATCTAAAATATATCCCTATTTGACCCTGAAAACATACCTAACATGACAACATGTTTGATGATTATGGATGACTAGTTTCTAACCTGTATTTCTATATTCTAAATTGCTTTTAAGGACCAGACCTTTACATTACATTTTAAAATAAGCTGCATGGGTATAATACCTTAAACAAGACTAGAAACATGTATACAGTATAATCTTAAATTTGTATCCATATACAAAAATTCATAGCAATGTAAAATAGTTGAGACTAGTGGTTGTTCAAAAGTAGACTCAACAATCCATACTTTTATCCCATCATTTCTATACTATAGCCCTCCTTTTTCCCTTCAGAAAGAGATCCCTGAATCTAATCTTGTTTGTTTGCCTTCTCCCTGACTATTACCCATGACAACTTGTAACCAATCCCCCTAAATTATGATAAAAATCTGTAGTACATTGAATGACCAAAAAGCATCCACTCCACCTCTTGGGAATGCAGGCATTGTATTTTCTAGATTGCTTCCTGTTGTCTGGGGGTGCTGGCATCTTAGGAGACCCTGAGAAAATTGAGATAATGGTCAAATTCTGGGAGAGCTAGCTGTTGTCCAATCTTAGCATGATGGGAAAATGCAGGGCTTATCTGAAATTCTGGCTGGATAGTCTGTGAGGCTGGAACATCTCAGCTAGCAGCTTTGAAGTTGTTCTAGATACAGAAATTTGAGGAAACGGCAACAGAGGCATTCTAAGAGACTGGGTCATCTGGGCTACTTGTTTTATTGGCATCTGGTCCTTTTTATTCTGAAAGCACAAAAATTTTAAAGGTAACATATATATTTGAATTAACACAAGTATGGAATGTGCAGTGTGCACAAATCAATTAAAGATTTTTTAGTTCTATGTTTGAGCAGATAAAAGGCATCTGCCAACTTTATAAGTTCATTTGGACTGTATAGCCAAACCTCTATTCATGCCAAATGAAAGGATGGAATGTAATAATAAGTCACAAGGACTCTGTAGCAAATAAGATTTATCATATCTCATCCAGTCTCAGAGCTGTTCCCATGTAGAGGGATCAGCATATATGTCACCTGTCCTATAGTCTTTCTGTTTTTTTCTTCATTTATGTAGCCAAGACATTGAGGAAGTCTCCCCCAATCAAATCTGATGTTCATTAATTTTGAAGAGAACCATAACTTCTTATTTTCCATGGAAACAAAGGCATAACCTCTCCCCAACATCAACGTATTTCCTGACTTCCATTTTGAAACTAAGACATTTAAAAAATCTATGGGTTGGTTTAATTTAGCAGTTTCCATAATCTAGTGTCTCTCAGCAGTTACTGTTTTTTGTTCATTAGCGTTTAAAAATTTTAAAGTCAACACAGCACACCCTGTGTATTTCCCATTTTTACATGTCTTATTCTTTTTATATTACTTTACTCTCTCTTTAAAGACTTTATTATTTTACCAGGCAGTGGTGGTGCATGTTTTTAATCCCAGCACTCAGGAGGCAGAGGCAGGCAGATCTCTGTGAGTTCGAGGCCAGCCTGGTCTACAGAGTGAGATCCAGGAAAGGTGCAAAGCTACACAGGGAAACCCTGTCTCGAAAAAACAACCAAAAAAAAAAAAGACTTTATTATTTTTAAGCTATTTACTTATTTTTCTGTGACTATCTATACCCATTTTTTTCTTTCTTTAGCCTCTAAGCACATTTTTGAGCATACTGTATCTGTTTAGAGGGTTTTCTCAGACTGTTTTACTGCACACCTGTAGCCTTCTCTGACCATGTGAGCCAAGCCTTAAATCTGATGCTGGTGGCTGGCTCCACCCTGCTCTGGTCTCTAAGAGTCCAGCCTTATGCCCATGGCACAGACTGGGAACAGCATTTATTTGCCCCAGCTTTGGGGATTTGCTGAGCTTGTACTGTTTCTACTTACTGCGCCAGCTGCCCACATGTTTGCTGTACAGCAGTGATGCCTCTGTAAGCCGCAAGCACTGGGTTACTAGAAAGCTGTGTCGCGTTTTGTTTTTTAAGATTTCTCAGGCCTTATGTGGAAATATGTGTCCAGAAGTTGGGTGCCATATGTAATCGGACTTTTCTTTGGGTCTCCAGCTCACAAATAATGATACAGAGACATATTAATTATGAAAGCTCAACCTTAGCTTAGGCTTGTCTCACTATCTCTTATAACTTAAGTTAATCCATATTTTTTATTAATCTATGTTGTTTATGTATTACCCATCCTGCTTCTTCCGTGTCTCTTGGCATCTCTCACATGCCTAGATTCATTTCCCACTTCCTCTCTCTTTGCCTGCAATTCCCACCTATACCTCCTGCCTAGGTATTGTCCATTTAGCTCTATTAAACCAATCACAGCAGATCTTCATATAGTGTACAACTTTCCCACAATACCTCTCTTTATTATTGTCTTTGTCTTTTGTTTCTCTCTTGAGAGATCACCTTGAATTACTTTATTGAGAGACTGGCTGTTGTTATGTAGCCCAGGCTTGTCAATTTCCCATGCCTCTGACTCCTGAGTGCTGGGATTCTGGGCATGTGAGACCATGTCTGCTTTGATTTACTTTTATTAATCTCTTTATGAGGTTTGAATCTTGACACCATAGTTTTAGTTCTTAAGAGCTCGTCTCTGTTAGCTGGGCATGATGGTGCATGCCTTCAATACCAGCACTTGGGAGGCAGAGGCAGGACAGCCAGGAATACACACACACACACACACACACACACACACACACACACACACACACACACACAGAGAGAGAGAGAGAGAGAGAGAGAGAGAGAGAGAGAGACCTTGTTTCAAACAAATACAATAACAAAAAAGCGCTCATCTTCCTTCCTTCCTTCCTTCCTTCCTTCCTTCCTTCCTTCCTTCCTTCCTTTCTTTTCTTTTGAGTCAGGGTTTCTTTATGTAACATCTCTAGCTGTCCTGGAACTCATTTGTAGACCAGGCCAGCCTCGAACTCACAGAATTCTGCCTGCCTCTGCCTCCCAAGTGCTGGGATTAAAGGCATGGGCCACCACTTCCAGCAGAACTCATCTTTTTCTGTGTTGAAAATAGCTATTTGCCTTCAGTCTATAGGCGAGACAGTATCTCTTGTGATTGTGTCTGTTTTTTTAAAAAAAATATTTGTATATATACTAGCATATATTTGCAGGGAAACAGAGTATAGTAGTGTATGCCTATAGTCCCAGAATCCAGGAAACAGACAGGAGGACTGAGCCACATGAGGCCAGCCTGGGATATGCAACAGGTTATAGGATATCCCAGGCTACAGAGCAAGGCTCTATTCCCACATACAAAGACAAAAGGGAAGAAGAAGGAGAAGAAGGAGGAGGGGGAGAAGGGGAAGGGGAAGGGGAAGAAGAAGGAGGAAGAGGAGAAGGAGAAGGAGGAGGAGGAGGAGGAGGAGGAGGAGGAGGAGGAGAAGGAGAAGGAGAAGGAGAAGGAGAAGGAGAAGAAGAAGAAGAAGAAGAAGAAGAAGAAGAAGAAGAAGAAGAAGAAGAAGAAGAAGAAGAAGAAGAAGACCCAAAACTATACTTATAGGGACCACTGTGATAATTAGACATGTGCATAAAATACGTGACAATCAAGCCAGGCTGATTAGCTACTCCATCGCTGTAGATCCTTACTGTTGTATTTATGCATTGAGAATTTTATACATGCATCCAATGGATTATAATCATATCATCCCCAGACCATCTTTCAGCTTTTCCAGGAATCCCCCAATACACCTCATATCTCCTTTTATCATCTTTATTGCCCACTGATTCCAGTTAATGTTGCACCATCCACTGGAACATGGGTAACCTATTAGTTACACACCACCAAAGAAAACTGACTCCTCCCAGCAGCCACCAGTCAGTAGCTTCTTAGTTAGGGGGAGGACCTTCCTAATCCATGCTGAAATTTTGGGTAGCTTGATTTTATGTAGGTCTTATGTAGGCAACTACAGCTGCTGTGGGTTCACGAGTACAAAGCCAGTGCCATGTCCAGATGATGGTATTTCACAGCATACTTTACCTCCTTCCTGTTCACCAGCTCTTAAATTCTTTCCACAATGGCCTCTTAGCTTTAGTGGGGATGATTATAGATGTCCCCTTTAGGCCTGAGCATCTTTAACAGTCACTTATTACTTATTCTGTGTACTTTAATGAATTATGAGTATTTTCATTAACCATCACTCACTGCAAATATAAGTATCACTGACCGAGGCTAAGATCAGAACTAGTGTATGGTTCTTCCAGAGTCTATGACTGCTTCATCCATGGATTTTGACTAGTGTTGTGTCCAGAGTTCTCCAAAGACCATCAAGAGACTGAATCCTATATAAAAGCAAAGAATCTGTATTATGAGTTAATTCAGGACTCTCTGTCCATCAGCAGCAGAGCAGAAGAGACCTTGAGTAGCAATGGGGCAGGGTTTTTAAAGCAAGGGGACTTGGGGTCTACAGACTACATAGGAACACACTCAGGATTGGTTTATGCGAGTGGCAATCATGTTAGTAACTTTTAATTGGCTAGGGTTAGTTGGGGGTTACAAGTCCCAGGCTCTGTCCTTGAGCTGCCATAGAGGCTGGCTAGTCTAGCACATACTGACTGTGGGGGCTGACTCAGTGGCCCACACTCTGTCCTTGACTCATGTACATAGCTCTAAGTTGGCGAGGGGTCCCAGACAGTAAACAACAGGCTGAATTCTGAGTGGTCAGAGTATATGCAGAAAGGGAGCTACTGCAAGGACTATGTCTTCTGTTCATGGCCCTCCCAGAATCTGTTTGCTCAAGTCTCTAGAAATTGAAATTGAGGCCTGATCTCTGAGAGAAGACTAAGCAGCCTGTTATGGCATCTGCTTGGTCCTTTCATCACCCCCCCCCCCCTGCATCCTGAGTAATATATCATTTCCAATCTTGGAGATGTTTCTTTTTTAGTAAAAGACTTTATCATTGGGATAATAGAGACTAATTTGACCAGAACTAAGAGGTTTGTTTTGTTTTGTTTTGTTTTGATCTAAAACTTAAACATAGGGGTCAAGCAAGAAGTATATGTCCATCAGGTATCCTCCAGTGGGATTAGGAAGGCAGCACTCATTGGATTCTGAGTGAGATTACAGAGGTGGGGATAGCCATGTAGAGGTTGTTCAAATAGAGACCATTTTCCATTATCAATGGCAAAGTGAGCCTCCCCTTACTTGGTTGTTGCCATCTGCAAGTGTGTCATGGGTTTGGTTCAGGGGGTGATATTGGGATCCTAGCATCCTCAGTTTAGTGGTACCCAGACAGGAATCATCATTCAGTTAAAATATCAGTGATGTAAGAGCCAACAGTAATTAGCAGAGGCAGAAGGCCAAAATCCCTGTGATGGCTGACAGAGTTCCTTATCGTGAAGGAACTCAGAAATGAGAATGGGGACCAGTTATTATTTTATCTCAGGTTCCCTATGACAAGAAATTTCCTTTTGATCTAACATTACAGGGAGGGGAGGAACAAGGGTGATGTTTTTGATTCTGTGATTACTTCCTGCTGACATTGGGATGTTGTCAGGGACCTGGAAAGTCAGAATGTTAGTCAAAGGCAAGGAGGGAACATAGAAGCATCTGGTCCATTGACCAGCTGAAGCCATGGCATTTATATTGGCAGGATTGATCCATATCAGTTTTTAGCAAGTTCAGGGCTCATCAGCAAATGATGCTTAGATGTGTCTGTCAGCCAAGTGGAAATCTGTTGAGACAGATATAAAGTAGGAACAGAACTTAAAAAAATTTTTTATTTTAAATATATTTATTTATTAAATTTTTTTTCATTTTACATACCAACCCCTGTCCCCCCCTCCCTCCCCTTCTCCCGCCTCCTCACCTCCCTCCCACTCTACCCCCATCCACTCCTCAGAGTGGGTAAGGCCTCCCATGGTAGTCAACAAAGTCTGGCATACCAAGTTGAAGGAGAGCCTAGCCCCTCCCCATTGTATCAAGGCTGAGCAAGGTATCCTACCACAGGGAATGGGCTCCAAGAAGCCACAGGACTTAAAATTTAAGAACTTCAGTAATTGTGTTGTGTAGCAGTCTAGTCATCTTTGTTTTACATCTAGTATCCTCCAATGAGTGAGTCCATACCATGTTTGTCCTTCTGAGTCTGGGTTACCTCACTCAGGATGATTTTTTCTAGATCCATCCATTTGCCTGAAAACCTCATGATGTCATTGTTTTTCTCTGCTGAGTAGTACTCCATTGTGTATATGCACCATATTTTCTTTATCCATTCTTCAGTTGAAGGGCATCTAGGTTGTTTCCAGGTTCTGGCTATTACAAACAAAGCTGATACAAACATAGCTGAGCAAATGCCCTTGTGGTATGATTGAGCATTCCTTGGGTATATGCCCAAGAGTGCTACAGCTGGGTCTTGGGGGAGATGGATTCCCAATTTTCTAAGGAAGCTCCATATTGATTTCCAAAGTGGCTGTACAAGCTTGCATTCCCACCAGCAGTGTAGGAGAGTTTCCCTTGCTCCACATCCTCTCCAGCATAAGCTGTCTTCTGTGTGATCTTAGCCACTCTGACAGGTGTAAGGTTGTATCTCAGAGTCATTTTGATTTGCATTTCCCGGATAATTAGGGATGTTGAGCAATTCCTTAAATGTCTTTCAGCCATTTGAACTTCCTCTGTGGAGAATTCTCTGTTTAGTTCTATAGCCCATTTCTTAATTGGACTGTTGGGCATTTTGATGTCTAATTTCTTGAGTTCTTTATATATTCTGGATATCAGCCCTCTGTCAGATGTGGGGTTGGTGAAGACCTTTTCCCATTCTGTAGGCTGTGGCTTTGTCTTGTTGACTGTGTCCTTTGCTCTACAAAAGCTTCTCAGTTTCAGCAGGTCCTATTGATTGATTGTTTCTCTCAGTGTCTGTGCTACTGGTGTTATATTTAGAAAGTGATCTCCAGTGCCAATGCATTCAAGAGTACTTCCTACTTTCTTTTCTATCAGGTTCAGAGTAGCTGGATTTATGTTGAGGTCTTTGATCCACTTGGACTTAAATTTTGTGCATGGTGACAGATATGGATCTATTTGCAGCCTTCTACACATTGACATCCAGTTATGCCAGCACCATTTGTTGAAGATGCTTTCTTTTTTCCATTGTACATTTTTGGCTTCTTTTTCAAAAATTATATGTTCATAGGTGTGCGGATTAATGTCAGGGTCTTCAATTCAATTCCATTGGTCCACATGTTGGTTTTTATGCCAGTACCAAACTGTTTTTATTACAGTAGCTCTATAGTAGAGCTTGAGGTCGGGGATTGTGATGCCTCCAGAGGTTGTTTTATTGTACAGGATTCTTTTGGCTATCCTGGGTTTTTTGTTTTTCTATATGAAGTTGAGTATTATTCTTTCCAGGTCTGTGAAGAATTGTGTTGGTAATTTGATGGGGATTGCATTGAATCTGTAGATTGCTTTTGGTAAGATTGCCATTTTTACTATGTTAATCCTGCCTATCCATGAGCATGGGAGATCTTTCCATTTTCTGACATCTTCTTCAATTTCTTTTTCCAGGGACTTAAAGTTCTTGTCATATAGGTCCTTCACATGCTTAGTTAGAGTAACCCCAAGGTATTTTATATCATTTGTGGCTATTGTAAAGGGTGATGTATCTCTGATTTCCTTCTCAGCCTGTTTGTCTATTGTATATAGGAGGGCTACTGATTTTTTTGAGTTGATCTTGTATCCTGCAATGTTGCTGAAGGTGTTTTTTAGCTGTATCAGTTCCTTGGTTGAATTTTTGGGGTCACTCATGTATATTATCATGTCATCTGCAAATAGGAAGAGCTTGACTTCTTCCTTTCCAATTTGTATCCCCTTAATCTCTTTATGTTGTCTTATAGCTCTGGCTAGAACTTCAAGTACTATATTGAATAAGTATGGGGAGAGGAGACAGCCTTGCCTTGTTCCTGATTTTAGTGGTATTGCTTTGAGTTTCTCTCCATTTAATTTGATGTTGGCTGTTGGCTTGCTGTAAATTGCCTTTATTATGTTCAGGTATGTTCCCTGTATTCCTTATCGCTCCAAGACCTTTATCATGAAGGGGTGTTGGATTTTGTCAAATGCCTTTTCTGTATCTAGTGAGATGATCATGTGGTTTTTTTCTTTGAGTTTGTTTATATGGTATATTACATTGATGGACTTTTGTATGTTGAACCACCCTTGCATCCCTGGGATGAAGCCTACTTGATCATGGTGGATAATTGTTTTGATGTGTTCTTGGAGTCTGTTCTCCAGAATTTTATTGAGTATTTTTGCATCAATGTTCATGAGGGAGATCAGTCTGTAGTTCTCTTTCTTTGTTGCATCTTTGTTTGGTTTAGGAATCAGGGTAATTATAGCCTCATAGAAGGAGTTTGGTAATATACCTTCTGCTTCTATTGTGTGGAACAAAGAGTATTGTTATTAAGTCTCCTTTGAAGATTTGGTAGAATTCTGCACTGAAACCATCTGGTCCTGGGCTTTTTTTGGTTGGGAGATTTTTAATGACTGATTCTATTTCCTTAGGGGTTATTGGACTATTTAAATGGTTTATCTGGTCTTGATTTAACTTAGGTATGTGGAACCTATCCAGAAAATTATCCATTTCTTTTAGATTTTCCAGTTTGTAGAGTAGAGGTTTTTGAGGTATGACCTGATGATTCTCTGGATTTCCTCATTGTCTGTTGTTATGTCCCCCTTTTCATTTCTGATTTTGTTAATTTGCATGCTATCTCTCTGTCTCTTGGTTAGTTTGGATAAGGGCTTGTCTATCTTGTTGATCTTCTCAAAGAACCAACTCTTTGTTTCATTAATCCATTGTATTGTTCTCTTTATTTCTATTTTATTGATTTCAGCTCTCAATTTGATAATTTCCTGGCGTCTGTTCCTCCTGGGAGACTTTGCTTCTTCCTGTTCAAGAGCTTTCAGGTGTGCTGTCAAGTCACTAGTGTGAGATTTCTCCAACTTCTTTATGTGGGCATTTAGTGCTCTGAATTTCCCTCTTATCACTGCTTTCATAGTATCCCATAAGTTTGGGTATGTGGTGTATTCATTTTCATTGATATCTAGGAAGTCTTTAATTTCTTTCTTTCTTTCTTCCTTAATGCATTGGTGATTCAGTTGAGCATTATTTAGTTTCCATGAGATTGTAGGATTTCTGTAGTTTTTTCTGTTGTTGAAATCTAACTTTAAACCATGGTGGTCTGATAGAACACAGTAGGTTATTCCAATTGTTTTGTATCTGTTGAGATTTGCTTTGTGGCCAAGTATGTGGTGGATTTTAGAGAAGGTTCCATGGGGTGCTGAGAAGAAGGTATATTCTTTTTTGTTTGGGTGGAATGTTCTGTAGGTATCGATTAAGTTCATTTGAGCCATAACATCAATTAAGTCCATTATGTCTCTGTTAAGTTTCAATTATGACAGAGAAATGGATGAGATCTACATGAACAACCTAGATGACAGTGGGAGTAATAAGGGGCAAGATTTGAGGGAAAGAAAGCTTAGGGGAGCAGGAAGTCCCAGCTGGATCAAGAACAGAAAGGGAAAACGAGGAATAACAGACCATGATAAATGAAGACCACATGAGAACAGGAATAGGCAGAGTGCTGGAGAGGTCCCCAGAAATCCACAATGATACATCCTCTGTAGACTGCTGGCAATGGTTGAGAGAAAGCCTGATCTGACCTAGTCTGGTGATCAGATGACTAAACACCCTAACAGTCGTCTTGGAACTCTCATCCAATAACTGATGGAAGTGGTTGCAGAGATCCTCGCCCAGGCCCCAGGTGGAGCTCCAGGTGTCCAACTGTCGAGAAGAGACTGCAAGAGCATGAATTGTTGAATCCAAGATTGCAAAAAGCACAGGGACAAATAGCCAAACGAATGGAAGCACATGAATTATGAACCAAGAGCTGTGGAGCCCCCAGCTAGATCAGGCCCTCTGGATAAGTGAGACAATTGAGTAGCTTGAACTGTTTGGGAGGCACCCAGTCTGTGGGACCAGGACCTGTCCTTAGTGCATGAGATGGCTGTTTGGAACCTTGGGCTTACACAGGACACTTTGCTCAGCCTGGAAGGAGGGGACTGGACCTGCCTGTACTGAATCCACCAGGTTTAAATGAATCCCCAGGGGAGTCTTGGTCCTGGAGGAGATGGGAATGGAGGGGAGGGGCTGGGCGGAAGATGGGGGTGTGGGCGGGCGGGGTGAGGACAGGGGAACCCATGGCTGATGTGTAAAATTAAAACACATAATAATAATAATAATAATAATAATAATAATAATAATAATAACTTCAGTAATTGAGGAAGGGGAGGAGTCCCAAGTCCAGGAGAGGGAAAAATGTCCTCCTCAGGAGATTTATCAATTTGCCTTGAAATCCATATTGTAGAAAAGGTAGGTAACAGGTATATGTAAAACAGCAGTAGACTCATATTTTTTAGTCCTAGCAAAGGCTACAGATTTGGGTTAAAAAGCATGTATATTATTTTCTATCTAGAGAGCCAGGTATAGATTGGACTGAAATGTCTTTGGCCCGATGAAAAAAGCATCTGTAAGTCTATATTCAGAACCTGTTTCTCTCTCTCTCTCTCTTTTTTGAAAGAGACTTAGTAGCTTTAATTAATTAATGCATTGATCAATGAATTAATAAGGTGGCAGCAATTTTGTGGAAGACTCTGGTTGTCTGATGTTACTAAGCTGACAAAGCTATAGCTAGCCCAATCATCAATGCCATCAAAGATCTGAGAAGGATAAGTTTTACCTGAGTGCAGGCTTTCAAACCTATTAAAAATGACATAGACTATCCATCATGGTTACCCAGACCACCATCATCCCAGGCTCCTGTAGTCTTCATAGCTTTAGCAGGACAGGTGTCAGGACAGCATCAGTCTTGGCTGCTGGGCCCATAACATTGTCCATTCTGGGCCGATCCCTGGCAGGTGGTGTTTAGTCGGGGCATCTGGCCCAGTGGTTTGTGTTGTCAACAGTTCTGGTGATGTCATCATGTTGTTGTTCATTATCTTCTTTGGAGACCTTGGGAGTCATTGTTAGTAGCTGAGGGTCTCTGTTTGCTAGAGTAAGCTTTTATTAAATAATTTAAATGCCATATTCATCAGATCTTTGACGGGTTTGAGGACCATTATCTATTATATCTGAGCCAAACAAATCTAGGCCTAATCTTGAAAACAACTCTAAGTTTGGTAACAATAACCAGGCCAATTTGTTACCCTGTAGATGTTTTAGTCAAATGGACCTCTCAGGTTCTGTTTTTTTTTTCTTTCTTTAAATAGCTTATAATTAAATAAGTGTTAATAGTTTATGCTTTAATCTAGTATCTGGATGACTAGTATTAACTTGTATTCCTTAACACAGAGGACACGCAAACTCAGACATTCAAAATCAAACATGCATGTGGCCATATTTTTGTCCATACTTACAGAGTAGACAGACATTTTGAAACTATGACCCTTTGGAGTCTCAGTGTAACAGCAGAATAACAGGAGAAAGAGTATGAAACATTTCATTCTTTTACACACCTCAGATCACTTCCTTTTATTGTTACTTGAGCCTTTTCATCCTCAGACCTTCATAACTTGCTTTTACACATCCCGATAACTTGCATTTCATATACCTTAAGTTACTTTTCTTTTTCCCCAAACTTCCTTTTTATATCCCCATACCTTAAGCCTTTTTACATCTAAACCCCCTATAATCTTTACTTATATTCAAACCTCATAACTTATTTAAACTTTAAAGCTTCATATTTTTATGTTTCAAATTATTTCTTCAGACCCCAAACAACATTTATTTAAACCTTCATGACATACGTAGGCCTTCATATTTTTATATCTTAAATTGCTTCCTCAAACCAAAAAAATAATGTATTCAAATTTTCATCCTCCTATCTCTCAAGCCTTTGTATTCTTATAAAAATATTACATCCTAAAACATCTTTTTTGTATTTAACTCATGAAGCAATCCTCTACTTGGAATTTGATACATTTCCCCCTTATCTTAACCAATGATAATTTATAACCAATTCTCTTAAGTGATGGCGAGTATTCACATTCTTGCAGTGCATGTGGGGGCCAGAAGAGGGCGTCAGATCCCTGGTACTGAACTTGCAGGTGATGGCCAGCTGCCTTGTGGATGCTGGGAATCAAACCCAGGTCCTCTATAAATGTTTTTAACCACCAAGCCATATCTATAGCCCCAGAACATTAATATAAAATATTGTTCTGAGAGTTCTAAATTGTGTTGCAGTATGACCTACTTTTATTTTTTCTTTTTGGAATATTTGTGGTCTGTGTCATAGTTCCCAGCCTTTATACACATGGCACGTGCTTGAGTTGCAGTCAGCAGCAAAGTCAATTGTTTTCTTTAGTTTAAAATTATGTATGATTGTTGTTGTTCACGTGTGTGTGTGTGTGTGTGTGTGTAGGGACACGGGTGCCATGGCACATACGTGAAGGTTGGAGGAGTCTGCTCCTCTCCTTCCATGGTCCTGAGGACTGTCAGGCTTGCAGGGCAAGTGCCTCTACCCACTGAGCCATCTCACTGTCCCTGTTTTTATTTATTTTATTTCTTTATTATGTAGTACAGATATATTCTTAATTGTGTGTAGATTTTGGGGTGAGGTATATAAGGCTTTTGCTGAATCGCTCGCTTCCTTCATTTCCCTCCCTCCTAATGCCTTGTAGGAGACTCTTCCGGTTGTCATGGTGACTGCTTTTTTGTCTAAAGGAATTCGTGTCATTGTAGTTTTGGGGAATATTTCCCAGATGATTCAGACTTATCTTTGGAGTTGGACACTCTGCTTGTCTGTATTCTGAGTGACTCAACAGCAGTTGTGGGGCTCAGGGGCCTCCATTAGCACCTACTTATTCTGAGCTTGAGGCAGTCTCTGCAGACCTAAGTGTGGGAGACTGTTTTTTTTTTTGTTTTTTGTTTTTTGGCCAGAGCTGAGGCTCGAACCCAGGGCCTTGCGCTTGCTAGGCAAGTGCTCTACCGCTGAGGTAAATCCCCAACCCCGCCTATGTTTTAAAACAAAACACAGTCTGGAAATATTCTACGCTTATACAATGCATTTTGATAATATCCACCCCACACTCCCTCCGCCAATGCCTCACAGCACCCCTCCTCATACCCCTCTCTCAACTTCATGTCATCATCTTTTTTTAAAAAATGACTCACTGAATCCAGTAAGTGCTGCTTGTGTGTGCATTGACATGTGGCCATCCACCAGAGCATAGGCAAAAGTAGCAGCGGCCACTCCGTCAAAGAAAAGTGACTACCCCCTCCAGCAGCCATCAATTGCCAACAGCTCCTTAGTTGGGGGTGAGACCTGTGGGCCACACCCCTATCCACGCTGCAGTATTGTCCAGCTTGGTCTCATGCAGGTCTCATTCAGGCAACTACAGCTGCTGTGGGTTCGCGAGCAAAGTGGCCCTGCCGTGGCCAGAAGGTGTCATGTCACAGCCGTCTTCCATAACCTTGATTGGCTTTGTACAATCTTCCTGCCTCCTCTTCTGAGCCTGGGGTGGGAGAAAGAGTGGGGTAGAGATGTCCCATTGAGGGCTGTGTCCAAGTGAGCGCTTGACCTCATGAGACTCAGTCTACTGGGGGAGACCGAAAGGTCAGCAAATGGTAACACTGCATGAAATGTAATAAAGAGGTGCCTGGGAGGGAAGTGGGCATGGAGACACAGTGGGTGGTGCTCTGTCACATAGAGAATTAAGCTTCCTGTGCAGTCTTGTGTCTTCTCTTTCCCTTGAACTGGTTGGGTCTGTCACACATTTCTTGTTGACAGAATACAGTAGAGATGACATCATGACTTTTGCTTCATATCTTAATTCTCCTCGTTCCCTTATGCTGCATTCTAAGGAAGCCTTTTCCTTTTATTAATAGTTCCCCAGGCTGCATCCATTGTTCCATTTATGCCCCTCCACATCTCCAATCAATCATTTCCCAATCCTTCTTCCAAACTTTCTGTTGGAGCATCAGCACTGCTCCTTGGGCAGTAGTTCTGTTTGTTGTCTTGTCCTGACAGCTTCCGGGGTATGTTGGAGAATTACTGCTTTAGAACTCAGCTGTGTGGCTCACCTGTCCTATCTGCCCATGTGTGAATACTGTTATTTGGTTCTGTCGTACTGCTGTGAATGACGGCGGGATGCTGGTGCCCTGCCAGGGACCTAATTGAGGATACATGCGTCTTCTGGGTCCTTCGAGCTGCCATGTGCTGTGAGTCCCTCCCGTCTCAGGCTGTGCCCCCCTTCACACTGCTTGGGCTGGGCAGTGTCTGGCTGCTGGCACCTGTTACCAAATGTTTGGTCAGTTGTTCCAGCCTGCCCTACTCTGCTCTGCTCATCATTTGTGCTTCCTTCAATTTTGGAACTTGGTGACCACTCTCATGGCCACAAACACTCTCTTCCATGCATGGACTGTACCGGGACAACCTTTGGTTTTGTGGCATCTGTTTTCTATCCTTGTCCTGACATGAGCAACTAAGAAAAATGATGGGGAATGAAGACAACCTAGAATTAAAAGCTGGCATGACAGATAGGAAACTTTGAAGATTTAGTTCAGAGAACTCAGACCCATCAAGGCCGTTTTGAAGCTTTAATATAAATAAATGCAGGTCCCGAAAATCAGTTTTGAAAGAGCAATCACACCCACATAGAGTGGAGAAAGCCTAGTTTGGTTGCAATTTGTCAGAGGAAAATCTGGAGCATGTGGCTTATTACAAGGTTCGAAAAGGCTCTGCACAGTCCATTGAGAAAGCGTGCCTGTGTCATGCTGTTCTGTTGTTAGAGGTGAAACATTTTAACATGTTTAATTAGATCCATTTGTGTGTCTTTTCTTAGATCTTTCCACATCCCTCACCATCCTTTTATTCAGTGTTAGCACTGATCTTTTTCCTATTGTTTTAAAATTCCCTTTGTTGCTACATACATTTACAGATTTGCTTAGACTATAATAGGGCATTTTATGGTGACTAGTGCCTTAGTGCCTATTAGATACTTAAGATTTAAAAACTACCATCTATCCACCATCTATCCACCATCTATCTACTATCTTTCTTTCTTTCTTTCTTTCTTTCTTTCTTTCTTTCTTTCTTTCTTTCTTTCTTTCTTTCATTACCTCTTTCTCTTTCTCTCTCTTCTCTCTTCTATCTCCATCTATCTATTGTGTGTGTGTGTGTGTGTGTGTGTGTGTGTGTGTGTGTGTGCGCGCACCTGTGCTGGAGCAGAGGCCAGAAGGGGGCATCAGGTGTCCTTTTTCTTTTCTCTTCCTTCCTTCCTTCCTTCCTTCCTTCCTTCCTTCCTTCCTTCCTTTCTCTCTTTTTTTTTGGCTTTTTGAGACAGGGTTTCTCTGTGGCTTCAGAGCCTGTCCTGCACTAGCTCTGTAGACAAGGCTGGCTTTGAACTCACAGAGATCCGCCTGCCTCTGCCTCCCGAGTGCTGGAATTACAGGTGGGTGCCACCACCGCCGGCTCAGGTGTCCTTTTCTAACACTCTTTTCCTCCCCAGGGTGAAAGCTGAAACATCTGAGAAGCAGAGTAGCCAGCCACTAGTTCTTACCTCTATGAAATCCTCAGTCTAAAGAGAAAGAGTTCCTGTTTCCTCATGCCCTCTATACCTTTCTCTGCCCTGCCATATTATTTCCTGGGATTAAATGTGTGTGTGCTTCCACTGCCTGGCTCTGTTTTCTCTTCTATACTAGATCAGTCTCATGTTGCCCAGTGTGGCCTTGAACTCACAGAGACCTATAACTCTTCAACTGATTCCTTTAAAGCAGCATCTCTCCCTGAACTTGAGCTTCTTGTTTCCATGTCTAGTTGGAAGCCAGAAAGCCTCAGTGATCCTCTCATCTTTACCTCCCTTGGGGCTGGGATTACAGCTGTGCCCATGTTAGTTATTTGAGTGTGTGTGTGTGTGTGTGTGTGTGTGTGTGTGTGTGTGTGTGTCCATCCTCAGAAGCCAGAAGATGGTGTTGGATCCCCTGGAGCTGGAGCTGGAGTTATAGACAGTTGTGAGCTACCTGTGTGAGTGCTAGGAATTGAACTCTGGTCCTCTGTAAGAACAGCAAGTCCTCTTAACTGTTGAGTCAACTCTCCAGTGGAGCCTTGCTGTGTTTGAACAGGTTATTTTCTAGTGGGACAAGAAGCTGAGAGGCAGTACCTGCCTGGAACTATATAGAGCAACTAGTCTGGGCCTGGAAGGGATGCCAAGGCTCTCTCTAAATCTCCTTATGCCAGATCTGCCAACAATTAAGCTCAGGTGTGCCAGGACTTAGTGGGTGAAGCTAACTCATACATGCCATTGCTAAGAACCTTTTCATATTTCAGATATAGACAGGGAGGATTGACAGTCCCTGCTTGGAAGGGCAGGTTGTCAGCCTGGTGGGTAGAGCTGGGGCTTCTTTCACCCTTCCCACTGGCTGCTGACCTCTTTTCTAGAGAGAAGGGTACAACTCAGTAGAGAAAGACTCAGGCCTGGGGGTTTGTGCAAAATTGGGAGCCTGGAATCTCATTCTTTGGAGGGAGAGGTACTAGCCAGTTGTTGGATTTTCTGGAGAGTTCTGAGCCTACCTGAGAGGGCAAAGGGGAGCTAGAGGGAGAGAGAGGGTGGTGGCTTAAAATAGCTTGCTCGGATCAAAGTGAAAAAAATTACCTTCTAGGTCAAGGCCAGGGCAGAAACCGCTGAGCAGACTCAGCCAAGGGCAGAGACCAGAGGGCAAAGGACAGAGGCTGAGCTGGAACCAGTTTTTCTATAGGAGAAATCTGAAGCACAGACATGCTTGCAGGTCCCAAGGGATGTACCATATGCCTCATGAGAGAGGATGGGTCAGTTCTAAGAGATCCTGCTCTCTGGCCTCCTCCTTCCTGTGCTGGTTCACATCAGCTTGACACAACTGGAGTCCTCTAAGAGCAGGAAGCTTCAACTGAGAAGATGCCTTCAGAAGACTGGGCTGTAGGCAGGCCTGCAGGAGATATTCCTAATTAGTGATGGATGGGGGTGAGGGTGGGGGTGGGGTAGTTCATTGTGGGTGGGGCTGTCTCTAGGCCTGTAGATTTGGGTTCTGTAAGAAAGTAGGCTGAGCAATTGACGAAGAGCAAGCCAGTAAGCAGCACCCCTCCAAGGCCTCTGAGTCAGCTTCTGTCTCCTGGTTCCTGCCTTGACTTCCCTTGGTGGAGTGTGACTCAGTATATGCAAGCTTGCTTTTGGTCATTATGTTTCCTCACAGCAACAACCCTAACTAGGACACTGTCATAGCACAAAGGAGGGAGAGAAGGAAGTGGCCAGAGCTAGCCAGTACCACACTCACTCTGTCATTCCTTGGTGACGTTTGACCTGAGGGAGAGCAGAGAACACAATGTTTTAGCTTATGAGTGGATTTTTTTTCTTTCTTGAGTTCTGAGACAGGAACTCATTACGTAGTCCAGGATGATCTCACATTCACAATCATCCTGCTTTAGTCTCTCAAAATAGAAAAACCCTAAACCCCAAACCAAAAACAACAACAATAAAACACACCCAGGACAATTGACATACCAATACATTGCTATTCAACTCTAACCTTTTCTTTCTTGTTTATCCTCAAGATCTTATATTAATGTTAACATCACAATGTAAAACATTTCAACTTTTAAAAATACCAATCTTCAGAAATCCTACCATTTTAAAAGTTCAGTCTCTTTAAAACAGCAAAAGTTTCTGGGGCTGGAGAGATGACTCAGTGGTTAAGAGCACTGACTGCTCTTTCAGAAGACCTGGGTTTAATTCCCAGCACCTGTATGACTGCTTGCAACCACCCACAACCCCAATTCCAGGGGATCTGACACTCTCACACAGACATACATGAAGGCAAAACACCAATGCACATAAAGTAAAAATAAATAAATAAAAAATAGCAAAAGTTTTTTTTTTAAAGTTCAAAGTCTCTCTAAACTACCCAAGGTCTCATGACTGTGTGTTGGACAGTGTTTTGTCAACTTGACACAAGCTAGAGAAGAGAAAACCTCAATTGAGAAAATGCTCTTACCAGATTGGTCTGTAGACAAGCCTGTGGAGCATTATTAATGTTTAATCACTTAGTCAGTGACTGTGGTGGTTTGAATAAGAATGGCCCCCATAGGCTCAATGTTTGAATGCTTGATTCCTAGTTGGTGGAACTGTTTGGGAAGGATTAGGAGGTGTGACCTTGTTGGAGGAGGTGTGTCATTGGGGGCAGGGTTTGAGGTTTTAAAAGCCCAAACTGCATCCAGTTAGCAGCCTCTCTCTCTCTCTCTCTCTCTCTCTCTCTCTCTCTCTCTCTCTCTTCTTTGCCTGGTACTTGTGGATCAGATGTAAGCTCTCAGCTACTGCTCCAGTGCCATGACTGCCTGCCTGCTGCCATGCTCCCTGCCATGATGGGCATGGACTAACCTCTGGAATCATGAACCCCAAAGTAAATTTATTTTTTCTTTTTCTTTTCTCTATTTTTTTTTCTGAGACAAGATCTGTCTATTATATATCTCTGACTGTCCTGGAACTCACTATGTAGACCAGAGTGGCCTTGAACTCATAGACACCTACCAGCTCCTGCATTCCCAGTGCTGAGATTAAAGGTGTGTGCCACCATGCTCAACCTAAGTGCTCTCTTTTATACATTGTTTTGGTCATGATGTTTTGTCATGATGATGGAAAAGTAACTAAAAAGTTACTTAACTAAAAGGAAGTCAGTGATTGATGTGGAAGGACCCACCATTACTGTGGGAAGTGCCATCCCTAGGCTAGTGGTCCTGAGTGCTATAAGAAAACAGTTTGAGTAAGCCATGTGGAACAAGCCACTAAGCAATAACCCTCCATGGCCTCTGCATCAGCTCCTGCTTCCAAGTTCCTGCCTTGAGTTCCTTCTCTATTTCCTTTGATGATGGACTATGATGTGGAGTTGTAAGTGGAAACAAACTCTTTTCTCCTCAAATTGCTTTTTGGTCATGGTGTTTTGTCATAGGAATAGAAAGCTAACCAAGACACTGTGGGTTCCCATAAAGGAAAAAAATATCAAGTACTTTCTTAATCCAAGAGGGAAGAACTGGGGCGTAATCTCAACCAAATCAAAGCAAAACCAAGGTCCAGTAATGTAAAGCTCAGGGTCAGACGTCTGGGACTCATCACCATCTTCTGAGCTCTAAAGGGCTCGAGCAGCCCCACCTCTCTGGCCCCGCCATCCACGTCACACATAGTGCATCTCGTAGCCTTAGCCTGACTATATGCCACAGCTGCTGCAGTCCTTGGTGTCACCTCACAAACATTGAAGTCTCTGTAGCTGGGCTGCACCTTCACCAGCAGTCTCTCCTGACCCTCTTCAGAGACTCTGACCCTCCCACATGGCTACAGACCTCAACTTATCACCATGAGCCCTTCAATCCCATGGCTTCTGCTGCAACTCAGGCTGCCCCTTTACGAAGGGCCTCCCCTGGTCTCTCCTGGTGCCAAGCCTCAGTTACACTCCATGACCCCTTCATGCCTTCAAATTTAGTACTACCTAGGAATCTCTTATACCTTAGCAAGTCCAGCTGCCAGCATGGGGTACAGCCTTGGCCCCCTCTGGAATGGCTTCTGCGTGTTGACCCTGAGGAAACATTTCCCAGAAGACTTGGCCTCAACTATGCTAGTCTTTCTTTAATCACAGCTGATTCTTCAGCTCCATCTGACTACCACAGGCTCTTAATTCAAGATATTAAATGAACGACTTTGATAGAATCTTCCCTCCAAAACTTCACAATCCATGCCTACATTGCCTACATTACTCTCAGCATTTTTTCTATCTTTTTTGAGGTTTTCTTTTTGAGACAGAATTCTATATGTAGTCTGGAACTTGCCATGTAGATCTGGCTGGTCTCAAACTCATGGAAATCTGCCTGCCTCTGCCTCCTGAGTCCTGGGGTCAAAGGTGTTCACTACTATGCCTGGCTTGCTCTCAATAAGTCTTATCTTCCAAGCTCCCACAGACCAGACCACTAAGCTCTGAGCACTCAAGGGCTTTTCCAGACCACAGTTCAAATGCTATCATAATCCTCTCAAAAACACATGTTCAGGTCTGTTACAGCAATACTCTATGACTTGGTATCAATTTCTGTCTTGAGGTTTCTGTTTCTGTAATAGAATATCATGACCAAAAGAAACTTGAGGCTGAAAGAGCTTATTTCATTTTACAGCTCTCAGGTCACACTCCATCACCAAGGAAGTCAGGATAGGAACTCAAGGCAGGAACCTGGAGGCAGGAACTGAAGCAGAGGCCATAAAGGGGTGCTGCTTACTGACTTGCTCCTCATGTCTTGCTCAGCCTGCTTTCTTATAGAACCCAGGACTGCCTGCCCAATGATTGCACCACTCACAGTGGGATGGGGCTTCTCCCATAGATCATCAACCATGAAAAGCCTACAGACTTGCTCACAGGGAATCTTACAGAGGCATTTTTCTCTATAATAGAAACTGAAGTTTTTCTTCCCAGATAAGCTTGTACTGAGTTGACAAAAACAAATAAAAACAAAAGTAAGCCAACACCAATGGGGACAGTCAATGTGTGTGCACAATGTATTTGTGTGGTAGCATAAATAGCAGGCTATGTGTATGGAGGCAAATGGCCACATTTCAGAGTTGGTTCTATCCTTCCACCCTTACATGGGTTCTGGGGATTGAACTCATTTCACCAGGCTTACAGGACAAATAAGTGTCTCTTACTACTGATCCAACTTGCCAGCCCTCAATGAATTGTTTTAGATGATGATATGCTAAGACATATGATTGAGTCATGACTTGGTCTGTGTCCAACCGAAAGAGAGAATGCACACAGCAATCTGAACAGGGGAAGTCTAATACACAGAATTCCCTAGGAACCCTAGGGAGATGTTCGGTGGGAGAGTACATGGGCAGCATTTCTGAGGCCCTGGGCTTCACCCCCAGGGACAGCAAAAAACCTCAAAAACATTCATTTGAGCAGGGAGTACAGAATGAGGTTAACAAGAGGGACAAGCCTTTCTGGTAGTCTGTAAGGACAGGAGCTATAAAGAGCAGCCCAACCAGGGCTGAAGTACCTATGGCAGGCTCTCCCCTCCTGAGTGTGTATAAAGGTTAAAGAATGCACATCTGAGTGTTAAAAACTTGTATAGCTTGATTTTAAATGTTACACTTTCCCCTTACTATTCTTTTGAAATGTATGTATGTAGGGGTGTGGTAGGTCTGAGGACTAGAGTTTGAGTCCCCAGAACCCACGTTTCTGGATGGGTATGGTGGCCTCAGAAGGTGGAGATAAGGGGATCTCTGGGATTCCTCAGAGAAAGCTGGCTATTGAGCTATCCATATCCTTGAGATCAGTTTCACTGAGAGACCCTGCTTCAAGGAATAACATGGAAGAGCAATCCAAGACAGTTCCCGACATCAGCTTCAGGTGTGCACATACAGGTGCTTCTATGTGCAGGTGCACACACATGCATACTTCACATTTGCACAGATACACATGTATGAAAATAGGAGAAATGAGAAAAATATGCGTATGCAGAAGTATGTAAATTATTGCTGCCCTGAGAGGAAACAGGACCCAGATATTAACTAGTTTTGCCTGGACCATGAAAACAGGAAAGTTGAGCGCCCAGAGCAGCAGTTGTTATCCACAGTTAGAAAGAAAGTGAGATCAATTCATAAGCGTGGCTTTCCCTGTGGAGGCCAGTAGACCCACACTGGGTTCCCTTTGGGACTAGTTGCCAAGGACTGGAAGGTACCTGCCCTTTGGCATGCTTCTCCGGGAACAACGTCACCTCAGCCTGAGCTCAGGTCTCCTCTGTCAGCAGCACCTGCCTCTACTGATGCCTCATTTTCATCTTCATGGATTCTGTAGAGTAGATGAACCCCCCAGGCTGGGGAGCCACTGTACCTGCAAATGTTAGAATGTGTCTTACTTTGGGCTATTTCCAAACACAGGTCATTTGCTGTACTTCTCACGTTCACATGGGAGTTTGTAAGTCCTCATAGAGGGTTTTACACAAAAATTTCCATGTGTCATACATAGCTTTAGAAACAAAGTGTAAGCAGTGAGTAAGTTGTATCTGTGCTCTGCTGGTGCTGGAGACTTCAGTGTAAGTTGGTGGGGGCTGGGGAGAGGGTGGCTCAGTAAGTAGTTAAGAGCACTGGCTGTTTTTGCAGAAGACCCAGGTTTAGTTCCTAGCTCCCACATAGCAGCTCACAGCTGTCCATAACTCCAGTTCCAGCGATTAAACACCCTCTTCTTGCCTCCAGGGGCACTGCATACATGTGGTGTGCAGATACACATACAGGAAAGACCCTCATACCCATTAGAAAAATTATCTGGGGCCAGCAAAAGATTTAGTGGTAAAAGATGGTTGCTGACAAACCTCTCAGCTTGAGTTCAACTCCCAAGACACAGGAGGTCGGAGAGAACCCACTCCTTCAAGTTATCTTCAGGTGTACACACACACACACACACACACACACACACACACACACACACACACATGCATACACACACAGAGTTTCTCATCCCCCTTAATGCCCAAAGGGCTGGGTGACTCTGGCTGCACCCCCACCCCACACACTTGGCAGGGTTCTATGATTACATAGCAAATAGTGCTTTTAGTCCCGGACACACACTTTGTGTGTAGGACTTCCCCTACTGGCATTGTCAGGAATTCTGTACTCTCACACCTTACAAAAACTTTAGTTGGAAAGAAAAGGATGCAAGGGCAAGGGAACAGCAGTGGTGTTGAGGAAACTTGAGCTACAGGGGCATTTTCCCTGTAAGACAGAGAGACATCAGTAGCCTGTGTGTCTCAAGACATGTCCTGGCATTCTATCTTACCTGGTGTTTTTCACCTAGTGATGAAGGAGAGGATGAGGGAAAGACACACTCTGTACATTAGCAAGGGAGGAGGAGGGGGTGGGGATGAGGGACAGACACACCCTGTACATTAGCGAGGGAGGAGGAGGGGGTGGGGGATAGGCTTATGCACTGAGCATGTGAGCCCATGTCTTATCACACCATTTCATTCCCTCCAGGAGGACTTGTCTCTCTTCCATCTTAAGGGGGAGTTGAGCGGTGAAGGCCTGACTTCTAGAATTGCTTTCACTTGGGGCTGTTGACCTTCCAAGCTGGAGAAATTGAAGTCCTTGCCAGCTATCTAATGGGGACAAGATAAATGGCAGTTCTCCATGCAGAAAAAGTTGAAAACCTAGGACAGGCACCAACTTACAGGAGATACAACTTTACAATGATGTTAAACAAGCCTGGGAGTCCAGTCCCAAGGGTGGAGTCCCTTGAGTGTTGGCCTCATAGTGGTTGAACCCAGGCAGCATTTGGTGAAGGCCTTTTGGTTTTGTTTGCATAGCCCTGCTGCTGCTCTGTGCATCTCTTTAACATTAGATTCTCCTTGTCTCTGTGCTTGTGTGGAGTTCCTGGGTGGAGCTGTGAGTCAAAGCAATTGGTTTCCTTTCTAATCCCATGTATCTTACTATGTATTTAAATCCCATGTATTTAAAGCCAGTTCTGAGTTAGAGATGTATCTCAGTGGCAAGAGTGGTAGCCCAGCATACCTGAGGCCCTGGGTTCAATTCTCAGCACTGCCTAAAATGAGGCACAAAGGCCTATGATGTAATCCTAGCTACTCCAGGGATGTGGGATCAGGACTTCAGGCTCATCTTTGGCTGGAGTCAGCTCCAAGCCCACCCGGGGGTACATTAGGGCCTGCCTCAGAACCACAATAATTCTGAGAACGGATTTATGGAGTTCACAGGCAGCCAAAGGAGGTCCTGGCACTAAAATATTGTCAACATGCTAGTCTACCAGTCTGTTCCCCACACTGATGAGCAGTGCATTCTGGTGGGGAGGGATATGTCAGGGGATTTGCTGAGATGGTAACTATAACCAGAAAGAATATGATTTGCCCATGCTCAGTCTAGGGTCATAGGTTAGCTCATAATCTGTTTAGGGTCACAGGTTTGCCCAAATTCAGTCTAGGATCATAGCAAAACCATAACTGCTTTGGGTTCTCCACTTTATTCAGAGCGGTAATCTGAGATGACAGAAAGTGGAAAAAGTTCCTCATTTCGAAGTTTTCTCCACTGTATGGCACACTGTGCTCCAGCTACTCCATGTCTATTAGCTTTTGTTTCCAGGCACGGTGGTCATTACTACACTTCTTTCTCAATATCAAATAAGCTCTCAGTTTTCACCTTGCCCTCTCTTTGAGACTGGCACTTATTTCTTACCATCTGCAGGACACCTGTCTGTGGCACTGGATGTCCCGGCTAATCTTGGCATTCTGAACTGATAGGTATTTTGGTCCAGGCATTTGCTTGTGGCTGAAGTCCCTGGCTTAGGTTTCATTACTGCACTGGTTTATCCATCCAGGTTAAGCTGCCGTAGACTGTAGTGCCTTTCTGGATTGCAACTTCAAATCAGAACAATATTCTGAAAAGTTGAAGAAACAAGTTTAGAAGAAAATCTGTGGCCCAAGGGAGAGGAGAGGGGAGGGAAAGAAATTGCTTTCAACTTGAGTTAGACAAGGCATTAGAAAAGTACATTTTAAGTTGGGTGCAGTGTCTGTAATTCCAGCAATTGGGGGTGCTGAGGCAGGAGATTACTATGCATTTGTGGCTAGCCTAGCTACAGAGTGAGATTTCCTTGAGATCAAGCTATGCCCTGAGTTACTCCATCTTGCATAAAGCAGTGGTTTTCCAGGCTGTACACGGCCCTAGGAGATTCCATTATACAAGTGTCCATTGTGTCACATGAGTCCACTGTGCCACATGAGTCCACTGTGTCACACAAGTCATTGTGAAGGAGAAAGATGACTGCAGCCCTGGGTGAGCCCAGAAACTGCTCCATCTGTCCAGCACAGACTTACTCCTGGGAACATAAGTTCACTGGGGAGAATTGAAGCTATGCAGGCACATGGTGTGTTAAAAACATATCAGGGAAATCCAGCCCAGGAACCTAACAGACACCATAGGCTGAAGTGACAGACACATAGCATGGCTCCACATCACTTTAACATCTGATATCTGATGTATGTATCAAGGCTGAGGTCTCTCTGACTCAGCTGGTCCCCCAGTACTGACACATCTGTCTCGATGGCCTGTCTCTCCAACTTGCTTCTTGTTTGGACCTGACCAGTCATTTCCTGCTCTGGACTCAGTATGGCCTTATCACCTTGGATTCTGCAACCTTGATCTCAAACCTGATACCAACAGTTTCTACTATTAGCTTCCTTGTGACACTGATCTGGTTATCTATTTATTTATTTTTAATTTCATGAGTATGGGCATTTGCCTGAATGTATGTCTCTGTAACACTTACGTGCAGTGCCCAGGAAAGAACCCTTGGAACTGGAGTTACAGATGGTTGTGAGCTGTCATGTGGGTCTGAAAATCAAACACAGGTCCTCTGGAAGAACAGCCATTACTTTATTTTTATCATCTATCTATCTATCTATCTATCTATCTATCTATCTATCTATCTATCTATCTATCATCTATTTTTATTTTTTATTTGTGTGTGTGTGTGTGTGTGTGTGTGTGTGTGTGTGTGTGTGTGTGTGTTTGAGACAGGGTCTCCCTGTGTAGCCCTGGCTATCCTGGAACTCAGTGTAGTCCAGGCTGGCCTCAAACTCAGAGATTCCCCTGCCTCTGCCTTCTGTGTGCTGGGATTAAAGGTGTGCTCCTCCACTGCCTGGCTTTTTTTTTTTTTTTTTTTTTTTTGAGCTGGGGATCGAACCCAGGGCCTTGCGCTTGCTAGGCAAGTGCTCTACCACTGAGCACCTGGCTTATTTTTTAACAAGCCATTTATACTGACTTGATTTTCTGTTTGTCAGAAGGACTTTTATAGATTCAAGTTGACTTTACTTCCTAGAATAAGAGTGATCAAAATTTCGTGGTGAGAATTTCACACTTTATTTTTTTAATTGAACATTTTTTTCTTTTTTTTTCTTTTTTTCTCCTTTTTTATTTATTATATTTGTGTTTTAATTTTACACATCAGCCATGGGTTCCCCTGACCTCCCCCTCCCACCCCCACTTTCCCCCCAACCCCTCCCCTCCATTCCCATCTCCTCCAGGGCAAAGACTCCCCTGGGGATTCAATTCAACCTGGTAGATTCAGTCCAGGAAGGTCCATTCCCCTCCTTCCAGACTGAGCAAAGTGTCCCTGTGTAAGCCCAAGATTCCAAACAGCCAGCTCATGCACTAAGGATAGGTCCGCGTCCCACTGCCTGGGTGCCTCCCAAACAGTTCAAGCTATTCAACTGTCTCACTTATCCAGAGGGCCTGATCCAGTTAGGGGCTCCACAGCCTTTGGTTCATAATTCATGTGTTTCCATTAGTTTGGCTATTTGTCCCTGTGCTTTTGCAATCTTGGTCTCAACAATTCAGACTCTTACAGTCCCTCCTCTTTCTCAACAACTGGACTCCTGGAGCTCCACCTGACTTGATTTTCTGCCAAGGATCTCTGCATCCACTTCCATCAGTTATTGGATGAGAGTTCCAGCACGACCGTTAGGGTGTTTGGCCATCTGATCACCAGACTAGGTCAGATCAGGCTTTCTCTTGACTATTACCAGCAGTGGATGTATCATTGTGGATTCCTGGGGACCTCTTCAGCACTCTGCCTATTCCTGTTCTCATGTGGTCTTCATTTATCATGGTCTGTTATTCCTCGTCCTCCCTTTCTGTTCTTGATCCAGCTGGGATCTCCTGCTCCCCTAAGTTCTCTTTCCCTTGAACCTTACCTTTCATTACCCCCACTCATGTCAGGTTGTTCATGTAGATCTCATCAATTTCTCTGTCACTGGGCAATCCCTGTGTCTTTTCTAGGGTCCCATTTTCTAGGTAACCTCCCTGGAGTTGTGTAGCAGTCTAGTCATCTTTGTTTTACATCTAGTATCCTCCTATGAGTGAGTACATACCATGTTTGTCTTTCTGAGTCTGGGTTACCTCACTCAGGATGATTTTTTCCTAGATCCATTCATTTGCCTGCAAACCTCATGATGTCATTGTTTTTCTCTGCTGAGTAGTACTCCATTGTGTATACGTACCATATTACAAACAATGCTGATATGAACATAGCTGAACAAATGCCCTTGTGGTATGATTGAGCATTCCTTGGGTATATGCCCAAGAGTGCTATAGCTGGGTCTTGGGGGAGATGGATTCCCAATTTTCTAAGGAAGTTCCATATTGATTTCCAAAGTGGCTGTACAAGCTTGCATTCCCACCAGTAGTGGAGGAGAGTTCCCCTTGCTCCACATCCACTCCAGCATATGCTGTCTTCAATGTTTTTGATCTTAGCCACTCTGACAGGTGTAAGGTGGTTTCTCAGAGTCGTTTTGATTTGCATTTCCAGGATAATTAGGGAATGTTGAGCAATTCCTTAAATGTCTTTCAGCCATTTGAACTTCCTCTGTGGAGAATTCTCTGTTTAGTTCTATAGCCCATTTCTTAATTGGACTGTTGGGCATTTTGATGTCTAATTTCTTGAGTTCTTTATATATTCTGGATATCAGCCCTCTGTCAGATGTGGGGTTGGTGAAGACCTTTTCCCATTCTGTAGGCTGTCACTTTGTCTTATTGACTATATCCTTTGCTCTACAGAAGCTTCTCAGTTTCAACAGGTCCCATTGATCGATTGTTTCTCTCAGTATCTGTGCTGATCTCCAGTGCCAATGCATTCAAGACTACTTCCTACTTTCTCTTCTATCAGGTTCAGAGAAACTGGATTTATGTTGAGGTCTTTGATCCACTTGAACTTGAGTTTTGTGCACTGTGACAGATATGGATCTATTTGCAGCCGTCTACACGTTGACATCCTGTTATGCCAGCACCATTTGTTGAAGATGCTTTCTTTTTTCCATTGTACAGTTTTGGCTTCTTTGTAAAAAATTATATGTTCATAGGTGTGAAGGTTAATGTCAGGGTCTTCAATTCAATTCCATTGGTCCACATGTCAGGTTTTTATGCCAGTACCAAGCTGTTTTTATTATGGTAGCTCTATAGTAGAGCTTGAGGTTGGGGATTGTGATGCCTCTAGAGGTTGTTTTATTGTACAGCATTCTTTTGGCTATCTTGGGTTTTTTGTTTTTCCATATGAAATTGAGTATTATTCTTTCCAGGTGTGTGAAGAATTGTGTTGGTAATTTGATGGGGATTGCATTGACTCTGTAGAATGCTTTTGGTAAGATCGCCATTTACATTATGTTAATCCTGCCTATCCATGAGCATGGGAGACCTTTCCATTTTCTGACATCTTCTTCAATTTCTTTTTTCAGGGACATAAAGTTCTTGTCATATAGGTCCTTCACATGCTTAGAGTAACCCCAAGGTATTTTATATCATTTGTGGCTATTGTAAAGGGTGATGTATCTCTGATTTCCTTCTCAGCCTGTTTGTCTATTATATATAGGAGAGCTACTGATTTTTTTGAGTTGATCTTGTATCCTGCAATGTTGCTGAAGGTTTTTATTAGCTGTATCAGTACCTTGGTTGAATTATTGGGGTCACTCATGTATACTATCATGTCATCTGCAAATAGGGAGAGCTTGACTTCTTCCTTTCCAATTTGTATCCCCTTAATCTCTTTGTGTTTTCTTATAGCTCTGGCTAGAACTTCAAGTACTATATTGAATAAGTATGGGGAGAGGGGACAGCCTTGTTCCTGATTTTAGTGGTATTGCTTTGAGTTTCTCTCCATTTAATTTGATGTTGGCTATTGGCTTGCTGTAGATTGCCTTTATTATGTTTAGGTATGTTCCCTGTATTCCTTATCGCTCCAAGACCTTTATCATGAAGGGGTGTTGGATTTTGTCAAATGCCTTTTCTGCATCTAGTGAGATGATCATGTGGTTTTTTTTCTTTGAGTTTGTTTATATGGTATATTACATTGACAGACTTTTGTATGTTGAACCACCCTTGCATCCCTGGGATGAAGCCTACTTGATCATGGTGGATAATTGTTTGATGTGTTCTTGGAGTCTGTTCTCCAGAATTTTATTGAGTATTTTTGCATCAATGTTCATGAGGGAGATTGGTCTGTAGTTCTCTTTCTTTGTTGCATCTTTGTTTGGTCTAGGAATCAGGGTAATTGTAGCCTCATAGAAGGAGTTTGGTAATATACCTTCTGCTTCTATTGTGTGGAACAATTTCAAGAGTATTGGTGTTAAGTCTTCTTTGAAGATTTGGTAGAATTCTGCACTGAAACCATCTGGTCCTGGGCTTTTTTTGGTTGGGAGATTTTTAATGACTGATTCTATTTCCTTAGGGGTTATTGGACTATTTAAATGGTTTATCTGGTCTTGATTTAACTTAGGTATGTGGAACCTATCCAGAAAATTATCCATTTCTTTTACATTTTCCAGTTTGTGGAGTAGAGATTTTTGAAGTATGACCTTATGATTCTCTGGATTTCCTCATTGTCTGTTGTTATGTCCCCCTTTTCATTTTCTGATTTTGTTAATTTGGATGCTCTCTCTTCTTCCTCCTGTCTTTTGGGTTACT